>NC_084559.2:4260000-4515000 GCF_033978685.3 Nerophis lumbriciformis | reverse complement strand
TGTGGTCGAGTGGCCCGCTCCTACCACCAGGAGGTAGCTTAAAGGTTTTTAGGCTTTGCCAATTTTTACAGAGGCTTTATTCGAAACTTTAGTTAGGTGGCCGAACACTTAACGAGGCTCATTTACTGTGAGGTTACATTTATGTGGACCCTTGATGCTAACTCCGCCTTTGAAAGACTGAAATCTTTGTTTACTGATCCTCCTGTTTTCATTTACGCGAACCCCTCTTCTTAAATTATTGTCGAGGTTGAAGCATCTGATACGGGCGTGGGGGCCATCCTCTCTCAGTGCTCCTTGTCCGACCAGAGGTTGCACCCCTGTGCCTTCTTCTCACATCGCCTGACCCTGGCAGAGCGCAGTGATGACATTGGCAACAGGGAATTGCTGGCGCTGCAGGAGTGGAGGCACTTTCTAGAGGGCTCGGCGCACCCATTTATTGTGCAAATGGATCAAAAGAATCTGTCTTACCTGCGCTCTGCCAAAAGACACAATCCTCGACAGGCACAATGGGCTATGTTTCTCACCCAATTCAACTTTACTCTGACGTTCCGCCGGGGCTCTCAAAACAGCAAACCGGATGCTCGCTCAAGGCTATACGCTCCTCCTCTTGCAGAGGCCCATTAGGAAACAATCCTGGATTCTAGGGGTGCTTCAGTGGGATGTGGAGAAGTAGGTTGTAGATGCCCTCAAGGACTGTACTTCCCCAGAGAGCTGTCCAAAGGGTCGCTTGTTTATGATCCCTAAACTCCGTCCTGTGCTGGGCCACCCAGGAGTCAACCGCACCATCTTCCTCCTGTCACGATTCTGGTGGCCTTAAGTCAGAGCGGATGTGTGGGGATTTGTATCCGCTTGCTCAGTCCGTGCACAAAACAAGTCCTCCCACCAGGCAGCGGCAGGACTCCTGCGGCCACTCCCCATTCCCACCCGCCCCTGGTCACACGTGGCTTTGGACTTTGTTACGGGACTGTTGCCCTCTAATGGCGACACGGTCATTCTCACCCTGGTGGACAGATTTTCAAAGATAGTTCATTTTGTTGCACTGCCTAAATTACCTTCTGCCTTAGAGACTGCGGATCTTCTGGTTCGTCATGTATTTTGACTGCATGGCATTCTCATGGATGTGGTCTCATATTAAGGACCACAATTTACGTCTGCAGTCTGGAAGGCCTTCTGCAGGTCCTTTGGGGCGTTACCCCGCCTGTCTCCAGGGTACCACTCCCAGTCAAACGGCCAGACGGAGTGGGCTAACCAGGATTTGGAGGCCACGATCCGCTGTGTTTGCCACCAGCAACCTGCTTTCTGGTATTTTAACCTCTTGGATTGAGTATCCACATTACTCCCTTGTCTGCTCTGCCACAGGGGTGTCCTTTTCCAGGCTACTTTTGGATATCAAGCCCCAGCTTTTCCTTCATTAGAGTCATAATCTGCTGTGCTCTCAGTGACTGCTCACTTACACCGCGCCCGTCTCGCCTGGCGCAACACGCGAGCTGCACTGTCATGCATTTCTGAACGCAACCAGCGCCTGGCTAATCGTCATCGCACAGCAGCCCCGGACTACAAGCCAGGACAGGTTTGGCTGTCATCACGCGACTTACCGCTGCACACAGTCTCCAAAAAAATGCAACCCAGAGTTACTGGTCCTTACACTGTGAAGCGGGTTCCCAACTCCAGTGCTGTTCTGCTTCAACTGTCTGAGTTGCTTAAGATACATCCTGCTTTTCATGTTTCCCTCCTCAAGCCTGTGGCCGTCAGCGCTTTGTGTTCTCCAAATGTGCCTCCTCCTTCTCACAGGCTAGTCGACGGCCATCCCGCTTTGATGGTGAAGGCCATTTTAGACGTGAGGAGTATCTGGTAGACTGGGAGGGTTTCCCATTCCCTCATCCTTGACTACACCCTCTTGTCTGATTTTTTACTGTCGCTTTCCTGAAAAGCCAGCTAAGCCGCCAGGTGGCGTCCATTAGAGAGGGGGGTACTGTTACATTCTTTGTTTTTGTTTTTGCCTCACTGCTTTTGTCTTCTTGCGCCCTTGTTCTCATTTGTCTGGCCTCAGTAGCCATCGCTTGGACTGGAGGCGGAGCTAATGGACGCATCTGAGGCTGATTGCTTGTCACCCTTTATCAGCTGCAGGTGTACTGCTGTTCTTACCTTCAGAATGTTCCTGCATGAGACTTTCATGAACTGCTCTGCTAAAACCTACTAGCAAGACCCTTTTTTGTGCCGTCCTCTTACCATCATCCGTTTTGGTAATTCGTCTCAGCCCGACGTCTCTCAGCGTGATTCCAGACCCTTGCCTCCGAGCCTGTTTTTTTCTCTGTTGCTTAATTTTTTTCATGGGGCACTTTTCTGTTTGCCTTCACCTTTTGTTATTTCTACAAGCCGTGGCTTAGTACTTGTTTTATAGGGGTGCAACGGTACACAAAAATTTCGGTTCGGTACGTACCTCGGTTTAGAGGTCACGGTTCAGTAAGAAAACAACAAAGTATACATTTTTTGATTATTTATTTACCAAATTTGTAAACAATAGCTTTATCCTTTTAACATTGGGAACACTATAATAATTCTGCCCACGTTAATCAACATTAAACTGCCTCAAGTTGTTGCTCAGATTAAATAAAATGACAACTTTTCTTCTACATATAAAAAGTGCAACATTAAACCGTTTCAAGTCAACTCATCATGCTTAATTTATTACAGCATTTGGGAAGCCTGTAGTTGATTTTTATTATGTAAATGTTATATTTTTATCAACATGTGATAGCAGGGACCCTGCCATTCAAAACTAGGCTGCTGCATTACTAATGATTAATGTAACTATAGTTGAAAAAATAGTACAATAGCAATAGGAGAGACTAATTATCCCTGAACACCATGGAAATCATGTAGGCTTAATGATGCAGTTACATTATTATATCAACTATCAGAGACAGAAACTCTTCATTTAAAGGGGAACATTATCACCAGACCTATGTAAGCGTCAATATATACCTTGATCCATCCATCCATTTTCTACCGCTTATTCCCTTTGGGGTCGCGGGGGGCGCTGGAGCCTATCTCAGCTACAATCGGGCGGAAGGCGGGGTACACCGATTTCCGAACTCTAAATGGGTGAATTTTGGCGAATTAAACGCCTTTCTAATATTCGCTCTCGGAGCGATGACGTCACAACGTGGCGTCACATCGGGAAGCAATCCGCCATTTTCTCAAACACCGAGTCAAATCAGCTCTGTTATTTTCCGTTTTTTCGACTGTTTTCCGTACCTTGGAGACATCATGCCTCGTCGGTGTGTTGTCGGAGGGTGTAACAACACGAACAGGGACGGATTCAAGTTGCACCAGTGGCCCAAAGATGCGAAAGTGGAAAGAAATTGGACGTTTGTTCCGCACACTTTACCGACGAAAGCTATGCTACGACAGAGATGGCAAGAATGTGTGGATATCCTGCGACACTCAAAGCAGATGCATTTCCAACGATAAAGTCAAAGAAATCTGCCGCCAGACCCCCATTGAATCTGCCGGAGTGTGTGAGCAATTCAGGGACAAAGGACCTCGGTAGCACGGCAAGCAATGGCGGCAGTTTGTTCCCGCAGACGAGCAAGCTAAACCCCCTAGCTTCCCTGGCCTGCTGACATCAACTCCAAAACTGGACAGATCAACTTTCAGGAAAAGAGCGCGGATGAGGGTATGTCTACAGAATATATTAATTGATGAAAATTGGGCTGTCTGCACTCTCAAAGTGCATGTTGTTGCCAAATGTATTTCATATGCTGTAAACCTAGTTCATAGTTGTTAGTTTCCTTTAATGCCAAACAAACACATACCAATCGTTGGTTAGAAGGCGATCGCCGAATTCGTCCTCGCTTTCTCCTGTGTCGCTGGCTGTCGTGTTGTTTTCGTCTGTTTCGCTTGCATACGGTTCAAACCGATATGGCTCAATAGCTTCAGTTTCTTCTTCAATTTCGTTTTCGCTACCTGCCTCCACACTACAGCCATCCGTTTCAATACATTCGTAATCTGTTGAATCGCTTAAGCCGCTGAAATCCGAGTTTGAATCCGAGCTAATGTCGCTATAGCTTGCTGTTCTTTCCGCCATGTTTGTTTGTGTTGGCTTCACTATGTGACGTCACAGGAAAATGGACGGGTGTTTATAACGATGGTTAAAATCAGGCACTTTGAAGCTTTTTTTAGGGATATTGCGTGATGGGTAAAATTTTGAAAAAAACTTTGAAAAATATAATAAGCCACTGGGAACTGATTTTTAATGGTTTTAACCATTCTGAAATTGTGATAATGTTCCCCTTTAACATAATGTCCTTTTTTGCTGTTTCAACACAGAAAAAGGTAAAGTGAAATAACAGATAGAGCTTTGCTGTCCGTAACACACACACACACACACACACACACACACACACCGCATAATGAGCTGACGTTACGCTGAAAGCTAATTAGCCTTCACCTCAAGCCAGGACTGCGAGCGAGCTGAGCTGCCGTTTAGGTTTCTAGAACATCAACGGGCTCATAGTGATGTTACTAGTAGTTGACTGGGAGGTGTTTATTATCATTTGGGGAGAGTCCGCTGCCTTATGCTCACCTGCTAAACACCTACCTGCTCATCACAACGCTGGAGCACTGACGACATGCGCTCAGAATACACACTGCTGATTGGCTGTTACCGCTCTGAATACGCACTGCTGATTGGCTGTTACCACTCTGCGTGTAACCAATCAGATGGTTGTGTGGGTGGGACAATGCTGGGTGCTGTGTAGAGTACTAACACAGACAGAGGCAGAAAGCGGAGCAGCTTGTTAAGACTTTAGCTTCGGCGGCTACTTAATATGTTCGTGTGGAAACTCGTTCGGTACACCTCCGAACCGAACCAAAACCCCCGTACCGAAACGGTTCAATACAGATACACGTACCGTTACACCCCTATTGTTTTGATTAAAAGACATTTTTTGTTATACCTGCTTCCCGCCTTTGAATCTTGGGGTCCAGCATACAAAGCCGTCACATTACAGTTGCTAATTAATAACCACTCATTTTTGTTTAATTGCTTGCCAGTTCTAGTTGTAATCATACGTTGAAACCAAATGTTGAATCGGGTCTTGGTTTGTATTTGGTCTATGAAGCCTTTTGAGGCACGTGTGATAAAGGGCTGTATAATTAAATTGATTGATGATTGATTGTTTTAGAGTTTTAACATGTTCCTTTTGTACTATATTTGATTTAAAGCATATGCCTTTGTCCCTGTGTTGTGGATTTTACTGTCCCGGTCCAGGTTTTTGCACTTCCGATCCGATACCGATATTGTTTTTGCATTTCCGATCCAATACTGACCGATACCGATATTGACCGATACTGGCCCAACCGATCATATATTAAAGTTTAAAGTTCTTTAGCCTACTTAGTTGTCAGAATCATGTTGAAAAGGGTTTTAGTACTCTTGATAACAACTAGCCAGCTGAATTAGGTGAGTTTGAATAATACACAATGGTTGGTAACAAGAAACTGACCTGTTTATTCAAGGATAAACACAAAATAGACAAAATTATACATGACAAACAGAAATGGCATCATTGAACGAGGGCTGGGCGATATGGCCTTTTTTTAATATTGCGATATTTTAAGGCCATATTGCGATACACAATATATATCTCGATATTTTGCCCTAGCCTTGAATGAACACTTGATGCATATAATCACAGCAGTATGATGATTCTATGTGTTTTGATTGATTGATTGTATTAGTAGGTTGCACAGTGAAGTACATATTCCGTACAATTGACCACTAAATGGTAACACTCGAATAAGTTTTTCAACTTGTTTAAGTCGGGGTCCACTTAAATTGATTCATGATACAGATATATACTATCAGATATATACTGTCATCATAATACAGTCATCACACAAGATAATCACATTGAATTATTTACATTATTTATAATCCAGGGTGTGGAGGGGGGCGCCGGATGTAAGTGTCAAAAAGACAGCCAAAAGAGTTTGATATGAGAATAAATCTAAAGTTAAAATATAGGGTAGAAATGCACCCATTTGCAGGAAATGTAGTCTTGATTTTCAACATTTTCTTTCAAGGCTTGCATGTCTACATTAAAACATTCTTCTTCATACTGCATTAATATATGCTACTTTTAAACTTTCATGCAGAGAAGGAAATCACAACTAAAAAAATCACTATTTTTTTCATACGGTGTTGATGTGGACATTTTTTGCCTCGGCATTTTGATGGTGTGGACGTGTGGCACCGAACGGAGATAAGCGTCTCGACAGACGTTATAATATTTAAACAATGATGACGAAAACTGTTTTCTCTGTCGTGTCCGTGTGTCGAAAATTGTTATGCGCTTATTTTTTTATTAGATTCTGTGCGTGGCATAGATTTGCTATGCGCAGAGGACGCTTAAACAGTGCGCAATTGCACAGGCGCGCACCTCAGAGGGAGCGTTGCTCGCACGGCTGCGCTAGCATCACAGCTAACGTTAGCCATGCTGCTACCTCTCTGCTCGGGGAGGACGTGACAGTATGTGACGTATGACGTGACAGTATGTGACGTATGAGGTGACAGTATGTAACGTATGACGTGACAGTATGTGACGTGTGTAAGAAGGTGCACTTGCTGTCTGTGAGAAGGAGACACAGGAAAGAGTGAGAAGAGCCTGTCGTGTAATGCCAGCAGCTAAAAGCAACTGCGTGAGAATCCACAGACCTGTGGATGTGTTGAAGGTGTGCTGGAAAATGCGGAACGGAAATTACGGAGCAGCAGAAAAGTGGAATGTATTATTTAAATTGGTGCGTAGGAAAACACGGACCGGAGTATTTTTTTAAACTGGATCTGGATCGGCATTTTCCCATGCCTTGCCGATACGCAATTTTTGGCAAATATCGGCAGCCGATCCGATCCAAATATCGGATCGGGACATCCCTAGACCAGAGAATTCATGTACAAACCCCGTTTCCTTATGAATTGGGAAATTGTGTTAGATGTAAATATAAACGGAATACAATGATTTGCAAATCCTTTTCAACCCATATTCAATTGAATGCACTTCCAAGACATTTGATGTTCAAACTCATAAACTTAATTTTTGTTTATCAAATAATAATTAACTTAGAATTTCATGGCTGCAACACGTACCTAAAGTAGTAAAAAAAAAAAGTATCAGTTTGAACATCAAATATGTTGTCTTTGTAGCATATTCAATTGAATATGGGTTGAAAATGATTTGCAAATCATTGTATTCCGTTTATATTTACATCTAACCCAATTTCCCAACTCATATGCAAACGGGGTTTGTATTAAGCGTGCGTATGGACAAAAACTTGACGTACGCCCCTTTTCACGGTAAAGTAGTAGTCAGGTAGTCAAGTTGACAAGGGGAGCATGTGATGGTAGTGAAATGGGGCACAAACATTCTGTCACCTCCCTGCAAGGCCCAAGAACGATTGTACCTGTTTCTTGTCCGGGGTCTACACTTTGTTCATTTGAGGGCGTATTTTACCATTGCCACGGTTGTATCCCAGATAGGAAACTTAATTTAAAGCCAACAAGCATTTTGGGGTTTTGAGGGTGAGTCCGGCCACATTGATTTGTTGAAGGACCTATCAGAGATCAGATAGATGGTGTTCCCAAAAAGTGCTAAACACCACCACATCATCCAGATAAGCAGCACTAAACTGCTCACATCTCTGAGAACCTGATCCATTAATCGTTAAAACGTAGCAGGAGCTCCATGGAGTCCAAACGGCGTAATGGTGTAGCTATAGAAGTCGGTGAAGCTCTGAAGAGCTGTATACTGTCTTGCTTCCTTTCCCAACGATACTTGCCAAATAACCCTTACACAGGTTGATGGTGGTCATGAACACAGCTTTGTCTAGCTTTTCAAGAAGCTTGTTAAAGTGAGGCATAGGTTGAGCATCCGCAGTTTGCGGTGTTTTAGCTACTTCTAAATAACTAATGCTCACCTCCATGGCGACAAATAAATAAAGTTTCTTACAAGTATCATTATCACTACAGGAGGAGGAATAGCTAAACATGCTTCACTACACACCGTAGATCACCGGCGTCACAATGTAAACAAACGCCATTGGTGGATCTACACCTCACATCCACTGTAATGATACCAAGTACAGTAGCGTATCTAGTCGATACCATTATGATTACGTCGATATTTTTTGGCATCACATCTTCTTTCGTTTTTAAAAAAAATGTATATTATGTTTATAAACTCAGGAAATATGTCCCTGGACACATGAGGACTTTGAATATGACCAATGTATGATCCTGTAACTACTTGGTATTGGATTGATACCCAAATTTGTGGTATCATCCAAAATTATTGTAAAGCATCAAACAACAGAAGAATAAGTGATTATTATATTTTAACTAAAGTGTTGATAGAAAATGTCAAAGGAAAAAGTAAGCAGATATTAAAAGTAAATGAACAAGTAGATTAATAATTCATTTTCTACCACTTTTCTACCACAAAATGATAGAATGATAAATGACACAATATATTACTGCATACGTCATCAGCTAAATTAGGAGCCTTTGTTTGCTTACTTACTACTAAAAGACAAGTTGTCTAGTATGTTCACTATTTTATTTAAGGACAAACTTGCAATAAGAAACATATGTTTAATGTAACCTAAGATTTATTGTTAAAATAAAGCCAATAATGCAATTTTTTGTGATC
Source organism: Nerophis lumbriciformis (assembly GCF_033978685.3). Classification (NCBI taxonomy): domain Eukaryota; kingdom Metazoa; phylum Chordata; class Actinopteri; order Syngnathiformes; family Syngnathidae; genus Nerophis; species Nerophis lumbriciformis. The sequence goes on along the minus strand of NC_084559.2, from coordinate 4,506,292 downwards.
CCCTTTATTTAGAAATGTCATGTCTGTGTGATCATGTTTTTGTTTTGGTCATGTTCGGTTTTGTTTTTGGACTTTTTGTGCACTTTTGTTTTGTCACAATAGCAACCATTAGTTTTCACCTGTCACGTCACGCCCCTGTTTCACGTTTTGAATGTCTATAGTATTTAAGTTCATTGTTTTCAGTTTGTCGTTCTGACGACATCCCGCATTTATGCTTCTGCACACTCTCCACACACCCTTAAGACCCTTGCTGCTCTTTTTTCATGCCGGTTCCATGCCAAGTAAGTTTTTGTTTATTAAGCCACAGTTAGTGTTTTTTGTTGTTCATAGTTTCTGCCTTTGTGCAAGTATTTGTTTTCATAGCCAAGTCATTTCTCCGCCACTGTGCGCGCTTTTCGTTTGTACTTTTTTTTGTAGTTATAGTGTTTAAATAAGTCATGTACTTACATTCTCGTCTCGCCCGAGCCAACTTTCCGTTGCATCCCGGAAAAGCAAACACCCAGGATCAAGTCATGACAAGAAAAGTATCGAAATAATTTTGGTACCGGTACCAAAATATTGGTATCGGGACAACACTAATGCTTCACTTGTAAAATAGTTTTCTCATTGAGCTTTCATGAGATAAACTGAATGCGTTGGCCACCACTGATATACCGTATTTTTCGCAGTATAAGTCGCACCGGAGTATAAGTCGCACCTGCCCAAAATGCATAATAAAAAAGGAAAAAAACATATGTAAGTCGCACTGGAGCCCGGCCAAACTATGAAAAAAACTGCGACTTATAGTCCGAAAAATACAGTACTTTAAATTTGGCAAATATTAAATTATTTGTGCTGACTGACATTACTCCTCTATTTCAAAGCACCATTTTTTATCTGCCAATTCTTACATTCGTCAAGTGCTTCCACGTTCCTCTTCTACATCACATTCATTCCATTCTCAACACATGCTTCCACGTTCCTCTTCTACATCACATTCATTCCATTCTCAACACATGCTTCCACGTTCCTCTTCTACATCACATTCATTCCATTCTCAACACATGCTTCCACGTTCCTCTTCTACATCACATTCATTCCATTCTCAACACATTCCACTCATTCTCGGGAAACTATCAACCTTTCGAGTTCCAAAAAAAATTCGCTAAATTCCAAGAATTCACACTTTTCTTTCTTTCGACTTCCGCATTGCTCAACCCATTTCAACAATCCAAGTCCTTCTACATACAATCTACATTCCATCAGCATCGCAGTTCATCTTCAACATTGGAGCATCACTGAGCAATTTCTACTGAACTTGCTTCATTTAGTCAAGCCAAGGCAAGGTTGTTTTTTTTATAGAGCACAATTCGTATGCAAGGCGATTCCAATTGCTTTACAGAAAATTACAAGAAGGCAAGAAATAGAAATGAAAATAATCATAAAAAACTTGGCACACCTAGACCGAAGGCTTCATGTACAAAGAGTTGCGGGGCTTTCCTTTATATATATATATATATATATATATATATATATATATATATATATATATATATATATATATATATATATATATATATATATATATATATACGTGTATGTATATATATATACGTGTATGTATATATATATATATATATATATATATTTATACGTGTGTATATATATATATATATATATATATATACATATACGTATATATATTTTATTATATATTTATATATATATATATATATATATATTTATTTATTTTATTATATATATATATATATATATATATATATATATATATATAAATAAAATAAATACTTGAATTTCAGTGTTCATTTATTTACACATATACACACACATAACACTCATCAACTCATTGTTGAGTTAAGGGTTGAATTGTCCATCCTTGTTCTATTCTCTGTCACTATTTTTCTAACCATGCAACCCTCTCTGATGATGCATTGATGTGTGGCACGCACAAAAGTGCTTTCATCAAATGCACTAGATGGCAGTATTGTCCTGTTTAAGAGTGTCACAACATTGCTGTTTACGGCAGACGAACTGCTTTACATATACAAAAACGTGACTGCTGTTGTTATGTGTTGTTACAGCGCTGGGAGGACGTTAATGAAACTGCCTAACAATAAACCCACATAAGAAACCAAGAACTCGCCCTCCATCATTCTACAGTTATAACGTGATTGGGCAGGTATGCTGTTTATATTGTCCATGAGGACCTGAGTCCGCCTGAATTTTGGGAGATTTTCGGGAGAAAATTTGTCCCGGGAGGTTTTCGGGAGAGGCGCTGAATTTCGGGAGTCTCCCGGAAAATCCGGGAGGGTTGGCAAGTATGACGTACGATCAAATCCAGAAAACGACATACGACAGAAGCAATTCAGACGTAAGAAAGTGTTTGCACGCATGAATCCAAACACGTTTATTACATCGCAATCAACCGGAAATGAACCGTAGACATGTTCGTGGCTTGGCGTGCTCAGACCACGTCAGAGAACATAGTACCCACTTTCTGTCAAACTGTCAAAGTGATGACGTCATATAAATTGAATACGAAAAAATAAATGGGTATTGTCCCGTACGTCCCGCCTTCTGACATCCGGCTATGATTTGACAGATCAATCTGTTCCTTCCCCGTCACATGCATTTGCTTGACCTCCAAGTCCGGGTACGTTTTTTCGCCCTCATTATCAGTGTTGGGACTAACCCGGAAAAGGGTGGAGTGCCATCTCCGGGTTGGGGAGGAGATCTTGCCCCAAGTGGAGGAGTTCAAGTACCTCGGAGTCTTGTTCACGAGTGAGGGAAGAGTGGATCGTGAGATCGACAGGCGGATCGGTGCGGCGTCTTCAGTAATGCGGACGCTGTATCGATCCGTTGTGGTGAAGAAGGAGCTGAGCCGGAAGGCAAAGCTCTCAATTTACCGGTCGATCTACGTTCCCATCCTCACCTATGGTCATGAGCTTTGGGTTATGACCGAAAGGACAAGATCACGGGTACAAGCGGCCGAAATGAGTTTCCTCCGCCGGGTGGCAGGGCTCTCCCTTAGAGATAGGGTGAGAAGCTCTGTCATCCGGGGGGAGCTCAAAGTAAAGCCGCTGCTCCTCCACATCGAGAGGAGCCAGATGAGGTGGTTCGGGCATCTGGTCAGGATGCCACCCGAGCGCCTCCCTAAGGAGGTGTTTAGGGCATGTCCGACCGGTAGGAGGCCACGAGGAAGACCCAGGACACGTTGGGAAGACTATGTCTCCCGGCTGGCCTGGGAACGCCTCGGGATCCCCCGGGAGGAGCTGGACGAAGTGGCTGGGGAGAGGGAAGTCTAGGCTTCCCTGCTTAGGCTGCTGCCCCCGCGACCCGACCTCGGATAAGCGGAAGAAGATGGATGGATGGATGGACTAACACGTTACTGTAACGCTGTTACTTTCAGCGGTAAATAGTAATCTAACGCGTTATTTTTTATATTCAGTAACTCCGTTACCGTTACTACATGAAGCGTTACTGCGTTATTTTACGTTATTTTTTATGTAGTATGGGCTAGAAACTGAGAAGATCTGAGTGTATTTTATTGCAGCGCTGCAGAAGAGGCGACAAGGAAGAGGCGTGCCGCGCACTCTCTCTGTGTGTATGTGTGTGTGTGTGTGGGAGGGGCCGTGTCTGTGTTTACTAACAAGACATGGCGAAGCCCGAAGCCGAGTTTCTTAACATGGAGATATTCTCACTACTTTTCTTTTGTCGACCACAAATAAAAGAACATTTTAGTTAAATGTAAATTGTTTCTTGGATCAAAGATCCTATCCTAGCAATTCAAATCTGCTGAAACAGCTACAAAAACAACATGCTTCGACGAAGGTAGTAAAGAGAGACACACACTTCACCTACTAAGCAACAGCGGCTGGATTTTAACGAGGCACTGCGCACTGAAGGTACACACACTCTGTCAATTCTCTTATATACTGTTGCTCTTTTATTCTAGACTTCTAGAGTGTTTGATTATCACATCACTCTAAATGTATTGACTATAAAGTTCACAAACATAAAGAGGGATAATAGTGGGCCAGGCCAACCTTCCCTTATCTCTAAACTAAAACTGGGGAAATGTGTAGTGTTCTGGGCTTCAGACATGATTTTATTTCAGAATTCCTTGAGAGAGAAAAACGCCTGGTGAGGCTTTGTGTATGTAGTGTGTGCCTTCCTTGGTTTACAGCTATGTTGTTATTATGCTGTTTGTTACTTATGTATGTTATAATGCAGGTATTTAAAATAGTTTTGTCAATTTGTTCTGGCCTGATACAAATTGGCCCTTTGAAACATATCTTTGTCTTTGTGTGTTGTATGTAGACCACATTGCTTAGCAGAGTTCAGTGATGCAAATGCATGTCAAGTTGATCAACAGATTGTATTATTCTCCAGTGCAATAACAGTACTGAAATAAAGGCTAAAAGGGCATTAAAGGGAGTCTTAAAAAAATATATAAGTAACTAAATAGTTACTTTTCACAGTAACGCATTACTTTTTGGTGTAAGTAACTGAGTTGCTTTTGAAATAAAGCAACTAGTATCTGTAACTAGTTACTGATTTTCAGTAACTAACCCAACACTGCTCATTATACACCTAACCTCCGTGTGTTTTGTCTGTCCTCCCTGAGGTGGAGAACAAATCTATTGTGGACTTTTCCTTAGTTCCGACCTCTGAAGTTTCATCTTATTGGCTATATTATATGGTGTGTGTTTCTGCTCCATCACCTTTTGTTAACCTTTTTGGACTCAAAGACTCTCTTTTTCTTGATTCGATCTTGCCTCCCGTCTCTGCATCCTGGGGTCAACACCTTGACCAAGTCTTAACAGCATGGACACCATGATAAAACATGTCATCTTGATGTTGAGGTGCTAAAATCAACCCTCCAGTTTTCTCAAGCAGACTCGGATAATCTGAAAGCTACTGTTGTCACACAAAGTGAAACACTTCAAGTTACTTCTGAGAACCTTGCTCACTTTCAAGTCTCCATCCACAACTTTGCAGCAAAACTGGGCTATATGGACAACAACTCAAGAAGAAAAAAAAGCATTTTGATTGATGGAATTCTTGATGAAAAATCTGAAGTGGGGAGTGTGACCGAGTCCAAAGTGAAAAAAGTACTTGAAAATCAACTCAAAACGTTTTGATTTTGAGAGAGAGCACATGGCCCTGGAAAATATAATCAATTTGGACAACAATGGTCTGTTGTTATTGAACTGCTTCACTATGAGGACAAACAGAAGATTTTGAAACATCTTCATCAATGATGACTTAAGTTACTATTATTTGCGGACAATACAACAGTGTTTTGTTCAGGAGAGAACACACAGAATCTAGTACAAATAATAACAGATGAAATGAACAAATTAAAAAGATGGTTTGACAAAAACAGACTCCACATGAAATGCCAAGAACTACTGCCTCAACTAAAAGAAGAGAAGAAAAAGGGTAATATTGCCTTTCTGAGGCACGATCAACTGCTTGTACAACATCCACGTTTAAGCGTTCAATATATCTATCCCTACATCCATCCATCTTCTTCCGCTTATCCGAGGTCGGGTCGCGGGGGCAGCAGCCTAAGCAGGGAAGCCCAGACTTCCCTCTCCCCAGCCACTTCGTCCAGCTCTTCCTGTGGGACCCCGAGGCGTTCCCAGGCCAGCCGGGAGACATAGTCTTCCCAACGTGTCCTGGGTCTTCCCCGCGGCCTCCTACCGGTCGGACGTGCCCTAAACACCTCCCTAGGGAGGCGTTCGGGTGGCATCCTGACCAGATGCCCGAACCACCTCATTTGGCTCCTCTCGATGTGGAGGAGCAGCGGCTTTACTTTGAGCTCCCCGCGGATGGCAGAGCTTCTCACCCTATCTCTAAGGGAGAGCCCCGCCACCCGGCAGAGGAAACTCATTTCGGCCGCTTGTACCCGTGATCTTGTCCTTTCGGTCATAACCCAAAGCTCATGACCATAGGTGAGGCTGGGAACGTAGATCGACCGGTAAATTGAGAGCTTTGCCTTCCGGCTCAGCTCCTTCTTCACCACAACGGATCGATACAGCGTCCGCATTACTGAAGACGCCGCACCGATCCGCCTGTCGATCTCACGATCCACTCTTCCCTCACTCGTGAACAAGATTCCGAGGTACTTGAACTCCTCCACTTGGGGCAAGATCTCCTCCCCAACCCGGAGATGGCACTCCACCCTTTTCCGGGCGAGAACCATGGACTATCCCTACATGTTCAAGTTAAATCATTTGAATTTTATTGTTGAATCTAAACTTTTACTATGACTCTTGAAACCAAATTGATGTTTTAGATTGTAGTCCATATGATAATGATGTATGATGAATCTGTTGATCCTGATAAAAAATAAAAAATGTCTCAGTTTAAGGTCAAATACCGTATTTTCCGGACTATAAGGCGCACTTAAAATCCTTTCATTTTCTCAAAACTCGACAATGCGCCTTATAAGCCGGTGCTCCAAATGTACGGAATCATTTTGGTTGTGCGTACCGACCTTGAATCTATTTTACGATGTTCTTCCCACACCCAAGAACTTAAACCAATGGTTTGGAGAAGATCCTTCTTGTGCACTCTGTCAAACCCCTGCAACACTCAATCACATCCTCACCGGCTGCAAAATCAGTTTGTCTCAAGGCCGCTACACCTGGAGGCACAACCAGGTCTTGAGACAACTGGCGATCACCCTGGAGGAAAGGAGAAATAACAACAAGGCCCTCCCTCCCCCAATCCCTAGTCACTCAATCACCACTCAGTTTGTAGGAGCAGGACAACTCTCACCAAAACCATCTGCAAGAGTGGAGGCAACCCTTCTGGACTCTGCCCGGGACTGGAAAATGCAGGTTGACTTGGACCACAAACTCATCTTTCCGCCTGAAATCATTACAACCAGCTTCAGGCCGGACCTGGTCTTGTGGTCAACCTCCCAGAAGATTGTGCTCATTGTTGAACTAACTGTACCAGTTGGTGAGGCATATGAGCGCAAACAACTGAGGTATGCGGACATAGCAGCCGAGGCAGAGCAGCGCGGCTGGCGTGCCCGAGTGCTTCCAGTTGAAGTCGGGTGCAGAGGCTTTGTTGCTACGTCCACAACCAAGCTCCTCAAAGGAATGGGATTAAGAGGTCAGGCCTTCCGGCGGGCTGTCAAATCGCTGTCGGATGCGGCTGAACGAAGTAGCAGATGGATATGGTTCAAGAGAAAGGACCCAAACTGGGCTGCTAAATGACATCTAGGGGCAAAGGCAGAGGGGGGCACACCTGGGACGCCAGATGTTGCCGTTGAGCCCTCCGGAGGTGTCGTGGGCCTATCAACGAAACACCAATGAAGGAGGGTGCCCACCTGAAGACCCCAGTGAAGCTTTTGCCCCCAACTCCCCACCCCCCACTCAACACTAACTGCTGATTAATCTGAGGGATTGTACTATCTAGTCCTCCGAGCTCAACTGAACAATTAATTTGGTACGTGGTGTGACCAGTCAAACATAAGAGATATGTGTAGACTGCAATATGAGGGCAATATGACTCAAGTAAACAACATCAAAATGTTATATGTTCCGTTGAAAATATATAGAACATTACACAAGGCGCTAAAAAATCTATCAAAATGTTTTAGTACGACTTTGGTAAGCTATGATGGATTTGTACTGTGCTTCAACATAGGAGTATTATTATGGTGTGTGTATAAGGTAAGGCATATTATTTGGCGTTTTGTTTTGCAATATTATGCAAAAACAACTTGTCTTACCCTCTGGTACCTGCTGATCTGTATTTGGGATCTGCATGAATCCTGAAAAATTGCGCATGTCCGCCTTTGCAGTTTGTGTCGACCCCATAGTTAATAAGCTTCTTCTTTTTCACTATCTTCTTGTTATGGGACATTCATCTTCTGCTGTTGCCATTTCTAATATAAAGTAGTGTAACGCTCTTACTTATATCTGTCAGTAAACTCGCCATGAAAAGCGCTAAAACATACTGGTGTAGTGAGTTTACATTATTCACCCAAGGAACTTTAGTTATTTGAGAGTTCCGGTCGGACGGTTTTTCACGGGACACATTTCCGGTGTTGTTGTTTCCGGCTGAGGAGATGCTGCTCCGTTATTGATTGAAGTAAAGTCTGAATGTCATTAAAACAGTTAGCTCCGTCTTTTGACACTTCTTCCACTCCCGTCCTTGCACGCTACACCGCTACAACAAAGATGACGGGGAAAGACGCTGTCGAAGGTGAGCCACGTAAATAAGACCGCCCACAAAACAGCGCGTCCTGAAACGACTGTCAGAAAGCAACTTGAAGCGGATGTGTAAAACATCATCTATGCAACATTTTGACCAAAGAACCACCATTACATGTTATGTAGACCACAAGAAAGTCTTTTACATTTAGAAAGCTAATAATAATAATAATAATAATAAAATGACCCCTTTAATGCCCCCTATAATCCGGTGCGCCTTATATATGAAAAAAAACCTGACTAGAGCTGCTCATCGGCAGTGCGCCTTATAATCCGGTGCGCCCTATGGTGCGGAAAATACGGTAATAATAAATAGACAAATTTTAGTGCATAATATTGCACACAATAACACCATAAACTGGTTCTTGCTTACGTCCCGCACACACCCACGCGTCCATTTAGAAGAGTTTCGATGAGTTTATTTCAACAATTGACTGAGACCGAACGGAAAGTCAGACGAAGCAGCATGTCGTGTGACGAGGCCTCCACAGCAGTACACACTGCAAAAACTGAAATCTAAGTAAGATGAAATATCTCAAATAAGGCTTATTTTCTGTCTGATAAGATCATTCTTCTCACTAAGCAGATTTTATGTTAAAGTGTTTACCCCGCCTTCCGCCCGATTGTAGCTGAGATAGGCTCCAGCGACCCCCCGCGACCCCAAAGGGAATAAGCGGTAGAAAATGGATGGATGGATGGATGGGTCCTAAATGATCTCAGTAAGATATTACAGCTTGTTGCTGAGATTTAAAGACCTATATTGAGTAAAACATGCTTGAAACTAGAATATCAACTGTTGCAAAGCTGTGTCATCAACACTCACAAGTATAAAACTACTTTTTTAAATTAATAATTTCTTATTTCAAGCATGAAATAAAAAATCATGACTTTGACACAATTGTGTCTCATAATTAAAACAGATGACAGCCAAATGGACTTAGCTGTTTTTATTGTCAATGAAACAATAGAAAATACGTACTCATATAGTAGTACAGTTGGCACAGTACAGTAAAATGACAGTCAATATTTAAACATTTAACATTTGACATTTCTAACAATTTTGAACAGAAATAGTTCATGCACATTCAGATAAATTCTTCAAAATTACAATAAAACAAAATTTGGCTGGGGTCCGGGCTGTGTATATGTGCACTAATTGACTGAAAGAGCACGCACTTGGCGCGATGATGTCATGTTATCCATGGAAAAATGCATTTTTAGACAATATGATTTGCCTGAGCGGCTAGGAGACCCCGAGAGTAACAAGCGGTTGCCTTTCCATTAAGAACAGAAAATTAATTTTTAGTGTAAGTTTGCTGGTTTCAAGAAATGTAATGCCGAGCGCATATCATTATGTCAAGATAATGGCACTACTTCATTTAACAATATTTTTCAACATATTGAGCAAAAAGTTCTAATTTTTTTTTCTACCAAGAAAAGTGCACTTGTTATTAGTGAGAATATACTTATTTTAAGGTATTTTTGGGTTCATTGAGGTTAGCTAATTTGACTTGTTTTGGAACGTCTTGACAAGCCAAATTTTCTTGTTCTATTGGCAGATAATTTTGCTTAGTTCAAATAAAATACCCCAAATTTTTTTTTTTTTTTCTTGTTTTTGAACACTGACTTTTTGCAGTGAAGAAAGAAGAAACTCTCGGACGAGGAAAGCAAAGAGCTAAGAAGAGCACTTGAGTTCTTCACTGCGGAGATGTCAGCTGTCAAGGAATCAATAAAGCAGGTGGGTGGATTAAGTGAAATGTGCAAAAGCCAACAGAATGAAGGAACCAGAGCAGTACACTCAGGTGAACGACATCATCATGACCGTGGTTACGCATTAGGTCGCACATGTTTGCACGGGTGGCGGCCGCTGACGGTGGAGGGGAGCCTGGGGAAGATTATTTCAACTCCACGGAGCAGCAGGTGGCCACATTCATGCAGTCCAAAAAAAAGGAACGGAATATTAACAACATCAAAGCTTGCCATTCACTCAGCAGGACAAAATAAGGACCCACACGGTCAGTAATAATCAAGGTCGTCAACAGGAAACATACAGTCGTGGTCAAAAGTTTACATACACTTGTCATGGCTGTCTTGAGTTTCCAATAGTTTCTACAACTCTTATTTTTTTGTGATAGAGTGATTGGAGCACATACTTGTTGGTCACAAAAAACATTCATGAAGTTTGGTTCTTTTATGAATTTATTATGGGTCTACTGAAAATGTGAGCAAATGTGCTGGGTCAAAAGTATACATACAGCAATGTTAATATTTGCTTACATGTCACTTGTCAAGTTTCACTGCAATAAGGCGCTTTTGGTAGCCATCCACAAGCTTCTGCTTGAATTTGACATCACATGGACAAAGATAAGACCTTCTGGAGGAAAGTTCTGTGGTCAGATGAAACAAAAATTGAGCTGTTTGGCCACAATACCCAGCAATATGTTTGGAGGAGAAAAGGCGAGCCCTGTAATCCCAGGAACACCAAACCTACCGTCAAGCATGGTGGTGGTAGTATTATGCTCTGGGCCTGTTTTGCTGCCAATGGAACTGGTGCTTTACAGAGAGTAAACGGGACAATGAAAAAGGAGGATTACCTCCAAATTCTTCAGGACAACCTAAAATCATCAGCCCGGAGGTTGGGTCTTGGGCGCAGTTGGGTGTTTCAACAGGTCAATGACCCCCAAAAACATGTCAAAGTGGTAAAGGAATGGCTAAATCAGGCTAGAATTAAGGTTTTAGAATGGCCTTCCCAAAGTCCATGTCAGAAAACCAACACATTTAGCTGCACTGCACCAATTTTGTCAAGAGGAGTGGTCAAAAATTCAAGCAGAAGCTTGTGGATGGCTACCAAAAGCGCCTTATTGCAGTGAAACTTACCAAGGGACATGTAAGCAAATATTAACATTGCTGTATGTATACTTTTGACCCAGCACATTTGCTCACATTTTCAGTAGACGAGTGACTTGCAGTCACTAGAGGCAGGTGAGGCAGGGCCTCACCTGCCATCATGGAAAGAAAAAAAATGTAAAAAGAAAAAATTAAATTGTTATATGTATCTGTGTTGGCCCTGCGATGAGGTGGCGACTTGTCCAGGGTGTACCCCGCCTTCCGCCCGATTGTGGCTGAGATAGGCTCCAGCGCCCCCGCGACCCCGAAGGGAATAAGCGGTAGAAAATGGATGGATGGATGGATGGATGTATCCAGTGATTATACTATAAAGTTATTTTCCATTTAACTTCACCAGTTTTAGATTATTTTTATTCAAAATTGCTGAATTTTCACATTTGCCGTTCAAATACTGAGAAGAGACGGTGCGGTGATCAGCAGCCAGTTGAGGCACGTCACTCAGTGCCGCAACATGGATTGCGCAATGACTCAGCTAACTGCTGGCCTGCTGTGCAGTGAGACTGTATTGCTATATGAACTATATTATACATTTCCATAGTTTAGTTAGCTGAGGTATATAATGTACAGTGTATTTTGTCAACAACTGTATGTGTGTAAAGTATTTCTTGTGCTGAGCGATCATAAAACGGCTGCAAAAGACGCACTGGCTGAGACTCGCCTCCTGCACCCCCGCCGTAGAATTGTTATATCAACTAAATCCCACACTTAAACTTTCCACGTGCAAGATTGAATCTATTTAAAAAAATTATTTCATAAGAACCCAAAAAGTGCAAAAACAATAATGTTGGTGTTGGAGGAGTTGTGAATGACTGCAGGGACACAACATTAGATACACCTGCAGACTGCAGGTGTACCTAATTCACAACTCCTCCAACATGAACATTATTGTTTTTGCACTTTTTGGCTTCTTATTAAATAACTTTTGTAACCTATTTTCATGGGCTTTCCTCTTTGTGATGTTAAGTTCCTGTTATGCGCTGTTATACAGTATATGCCTTGAGCTCTTATTTTGAAGGCGTTAAGAGCGGAAGTGATGTCACGTTGCGGAGGTTTTTGAAAGAATGTAAATAAAGTGGTCCTCGTGTAAACTGGAGCCTCCGTGTTTGTTATTTTGTAGTTTCATACAGTATAAGCGACATTTATAAACCCTCGGTTACACTTTTTTAAATAGATTCAATCTTGCATGTGGAAAGTTTAAGTGAGGGCTTTAGTTGCGGCGCATGGACTTAATTTCTAAGTAAAGGTAAGACCATAATAACGTTTTTTTTTTTTATTAAATGTGCTTTTTTGTGTGCTACAGTTTGTATGTGTAAAGTTAAAGTTAAGTTAAAGTACCAATGATGTATGACCCATCCCCTTGATCACCCCCTGGGAGGTGAGGGAAGCAGTGGGCAGCAGCGGCGCCGCGCCTGGGAATAATTTTTGGTGATTTAACCCCCAATTCCAACGCTTGATGCTGAGCGCCAAGCAGGGAAGAATGCTGGTATGAGCTTTTAAACATAACCCGTTAACTGCTGCCAATCAAATGGTGAATAAGATACTCTTTAGGGTTCATATGTTTGTAAATCTGACTGTGATGAAGTCAGTGCCTCACCAGCCATCAACCTCACCGCACGTCACTGCAGTAGACCCATAATAAATTCATAAAATAACCAAACTTCATGAATGTTTTTTTGTGACCAACAAGTATGTGCTCCAATCACTCTATCACAAAAAAATAAGAGTTGTAGAAATGATTGGAAATTCAAGACAACCATGACATTATGTTCTTTACAAGTGTATGTCAACTTTTGACCACTTCTGTAAGTCTGCATTGCTAAAACAAGGAGGGAAGCTAAATGGAGCAGATGTTTGTATAAATGAACACTTATCGAAAACCAACGCAGAAATAACCAGAAAAGCATTCATCTTAAAAAAAAAAAACCCAAGGTAAAATACAAGAAACATGGTCCACAGACTGCAAAAACAATTATCAAACTAAATGGAACATCGCAGGATGCTAAATTATTGTCATTAAAAAAAAAATGTAAGAGCTGGCAGGCATACACAAGCAGCACTCAATCACAGAGTGGATTGTGCAGCCTTTTGCAACTTAGACCATAAAAATATAGAAGTGGATAATGACAGAGATCCAGACATAAATGTCTTCTGCTATAGTAAGAACAACTGCTTGTATTATGCACATGAACAATACATCCATCCATACATCCATTTTCTACCGCTTGTCCCTTTTTTGGGGTCGCGGGGGGTGCTGGAGCCTATCTCAGCTGCATTCGGGCGGAAGGCGCAGTACACCTTGGACAAGTCGCCACCTCATCGCAGGGCCAACACAGATAGACAGACAACATTCACACTCACATTCATACACTAGAGCCAATTTAGTGTTGCCAATCAACCTATCCCCAGGTGCATGTCTTTGGCACATGAACAATACATAATAACATTAAATATACAAAACCTGTTTCCATATGAGTTGGGAAATTGTGTTAGATGTAAATATAAACGGAATACAAATCATTTTCAACCCATATTCAGTTGAATGCACGACAAAGACAACATATTTGATGTTCAAATTCATAAACTTGCAAATAATAATTAACTTAGAATTTCATGGCTGCAACACGTGCCAAAGTAGTTGGGAAAGGGCATGTTCACCACTGTGTTACATCACCTTTTCTTTTAACAACACTCAGTAAACGTTTGGGAACTGAGGAAACTAATTGTTGAAGCTTTGAAAGTGGAATTCTTTCCCATTCTTGTTTTATGTAGAGCTTCAGTCGTTCAACAGGGGTCTCCGCTGTCGTATTTTACGCTTCATAATGCGCCACACATTTTCGATGGGAGACAGGTCTGGACTGCAGGCGGGCCAGGAAAGTACCCGCACTCTTTTTTTTACGAAGCCACGCTGTTGTAACACGTGCTGAATGTGGCTTGGCATTGTCTTGCTGAAATAAGCAGGGGCATCCATGAAAAAGACGGCGCTTAGATGGCAGCTTATGTTGTTCCAAAATCTGTATGTACCTTTCAGCATTAATGGTGCCTTCACAGATGTGTAAGTTACCCATGCCTTGGGCACTAATGCACCCCCATACCATCACAGATGCTGGCTTTTCAACTTTGCGTCGATAACAGTCTGGATAGTTCGCTTCTCCTTTGGTCCGGATGACACGATGTCGAATATTTCCAAAAACAATTTGAAATGTGGACTCGTCCGACCACAGAACACTTTTCCACTTTGCATGAGTCCATCTTAGATGGGCTCAGGAACACTTCAGAAACCCACTGTCAGTAACTACAGTTGGTCGCTACATCTGTAAGTGCAAGTTAAAACTCTCCTATGCAAGGCGAAAACCGTTTATCAACAACACCCAGAAAAGCCGTCGGCTTCGCTGGGCCTGAGCTCATCTAAGATGGACTGATACAAAGTGGAAAAGTGTTCTGTGGTCTGACGAGCCCACATTTCAAATTGTTTTTGGAAACTGTGGACGTCGTGTCCTCCGGACCAAAGAGGAAAAGAACCATCCGGATTGTTATAGGCGCAAAGTTGAAAAGCCAGCATCTGTGATGGTATGGGGGTGTATTAGTGCCCAAGACATGGGTAACTTACACATCTGTGAAGGCGCCATTAATGCTGAAAGGTACATACAGGTTTTGGAGCAACATATGTTGCCATCCAAGCAACGTTACCATGGACGCCCCTGCTTATTTCAGCAAAACAATGCTAAGCCACGTGTTACATCAACGTGGCTTCATAGTAAAAGAGGGCTGGTACTAGACTGGCCTGCCTGTAGTCCAGACCAGTCTCCCATTGAAAATGTGTGGCGCATTATGAAGCCTAAAATACCACAACGGAGACCCCCGGACTGTTGAACAACTTAAGCTGTACATCAAGCAAGAATGGGAAAGAATTCCACCTGAGAAGCTTCAAAAATGTGTCTCCTCAGTTCCCAAACATTTACTGAGTGTTGTTAAAAGGAAAGGCCATGTAACACAGTGGTGAACATGCCCTTTCCCAACTACTTTGGCACGTGTTGCAGCCATGAAATTCTAAGTTAATTATTATTTGCAAAAAAAAAATAAAGTTTATGAGTTTGAACATCAAATATCTTGTCTTTGTAGTGCATTCAACTGAATATGGGTTGAAAAGGATTTGCAAATCATTGTATTCCGTTTATATTTACATCTAACACAATTTCCCAACTCATATGGAAACAGGGTTTGTATTTCTAATGTATATACTTGTTCTTATACTATCTGAACTCACTATGTTCTCTGCTCGCTGTACATATCCTACCAAGTCAGACCTACACTGTTTCAATGTTCATTTCTCTGATGATGCAATTGTTGACAGAGGTGGGTAGTAACGCGCTACATTTACTCCGTTACATCTACTTGAGTAACTTTTGGGATAAATTGTACTTCTAAGAGTAGTTTTAATGCAACTTACTTTTACTTTTACTTGAGTATATTTATAGAGAAGAAACGCTACTTTTACTCCGCTACTTTTATCTACATTCAGCTCGCTACTCGCTACTAATTTTTATCGATCTGTTAATGCACGCTTTGTTTGTTTTGGTCTGTCAGACAGACCTTCAAAGTGCCTGCTTTACTGGTGACGTTTCACTCCGTTCCACCAATAAAATGCAGTCACTGGTGACGTTTGACTCCGTTCCACCAATCAGATGCAGTCACTGGTGACGTTGGACCAATCAAACAGAGCCAGGCGGTCACATGACCTGACTTAAACAAGTTGAAAAACTTATTGGGGTGTTACCATTTAGTGGTCAATTGTACAGAATACGTACTGTACTGTGCAATCTAATAATACAAGTTTCAATCAATCAATCAAAAGTGTGAAGGAAAAAAGACACTTTTTTATTTCAAACGTACATCCCGTCACAAGCCTAAAGACTGACTGCACAGTTCCTGTCTTCACAATAAAAGTGCCGCTCCATCGCGCCTGCGCTTTCAAAATAAGAGTCTCCGAAAGCCAGCGCAAACAAGCTAGCAAGCTACGGAATTTGCCGCCAATGTATTTCTTGTAAAGTGTGTGAAATGGAAGCTGGACAAATAAGATACCAAAAACCAACCACTTTCATGTGGTATTAGACAGAAAGGAGGAACTTTTTTTCTCCTGCATTTGAAAACGTGGACGTTATCATCACTATTGTCTGATTACAATCAATGCAAGTCATCAGAATCAGGTAATACACCAACTTATATTCTTGTCAACATGAAAGAAAGGAATCTATATGTGTTAAACATGCATGTATATTCATTAAAACACCTTTAACATGTAAACAAAAACGGCAAAATAAATAAATATAAATGATATACTGTATATATCAATGTATGTGTATATATGTGTGTATGTATATATATATATATATATATATATATATATATATATATATATATATATATATATATATATATATATATATATATATATATATATGATATGTGTGTGTATGTTACTCATCAGTTACTCAGTACTTGAGTAGTTTTTTCACAACATACTTTTTACTTTTACTCAAGTAAATATTTGGGTGACTACTCATTACTTTTACTTGAGTAATAAATTTCTAAAGTAACAGTACTCTTACTTGAGTACAATTTCTGGCTACTCTACCCACCTCTGATTGTTGATGACCGAAGTGCTGATATCAACCAAACCCTCCGCATCCCACCCCCTGGATTGTAAATAATTCAACATCATGTGGTTTGTTTGTTTTAATAATCTACAAAAATACGATTAATTGCTATTGTGATATCTAGTGGACACATTTTGAACAGCAGTCTTCCTTCATTCAAAAATGTTAGCTCATTTTTAATACATAGCAAACTTCTCCCGTGGGCCGGGTGAAACCTGTTTGCGGGCCTGATCCGAACCCGCGGGCCGTACGTTTGACAACCACCCGCATCAGCGCCACGCCGCCCCGCAGCAGCAGCACAGGGCGTCGACGGAACAGCCTACGTCATCACGCTCTTACCCTCTCTGCAGCCAATCAGCGACTTGAACAGACGTGACGTCATCACCCTGCCGAAATCCCGGAAACTGGAAGTTTGTTTTTTCTTCAAACTTTTTACTTCAGACGTAAAACGAAAATAGACTGGCTTGTTCGGTAAAATAACGTTTAATCATTGCAAAAGCTTAAGAAGGAGGACCAACCGTCACCAGTAACGATGGCGGCTTCGAGTCTACTGGATAGATACTCCACCGAACTCCATAACGAGCAAGTACATAAAGTAAGTAACGCAATTGGGGTTGAATAAAAACATGTCGTGACTACTTAGTGTACTCGACTTAGTGTACTCGACACTATAGCCAGCGGGCCGCGGTGAATTAAGGTTGTTGTCCGAATTAATGTCAACATCTTTTGACACCAGTGAGGTGTTCACGGTAGAGTCATAACATTCATATTTTTCCAACCGTAAACCTGTTTTAAGTCAGTTATAGTGAGTACTTGGTTAAAGAGGGGTTTGGGGTAGCCAGTGGACTTTGTTTTGTAAGTGCAGACCTGAAGGTTTCCCAGGGGGAAAAAAGCCTCTTAAATGGAGTATTTCAACATTAATAGAGCCAGGGTGGCGAAGGCTGTCTGAGCAGAAATAGCATACCAGGAAATCAGACTTCGAGACGCCATCATATTCTCCGAAATAAAATAATGACTTGCTTGCACATAGTTGTGAAATAAAGATGGCATTCGGACCATGCACAAGAAGCACGACGTGCATTACAACTAATATGGACTTGAAACTAAAGATGAATTATCCATCCATCCATCCATTTTCCTACCTACCTATCACCAGGAAAGATGAGGTCACCTACCTAGGTTCCATTCTAGAGGCTAATCTTTCCTGTGATAAAATGGCAACCAAGGTAATCAAAAAGGTCAACCAACGATCAAGATTTCTCTATAGAATCTCCTCTCTGGTCAACAAAACCACCATGAGGATTCTAGCGGGAACTCTCGTTCAACCCTTTTTCGATTACGCATGCACCTCCAAAACCCTCAAATCTAAACTCCAAACATCCCAGAACAAGCTACTCAGATTACTTCTAGACAGAGGTGGGACCAAGTCATTGTTTTGCAAGTCACAAGTAAGTCTCAAGTCTTTGCCCTCAAGTCCGAGTCAAGTCCCGAGTCAAGACAGGCAAGCCCCGAGTCAAGTCCAAAGTCAAGACTGGAAAATCTCAAGTCAAGTCCTAAGTCCTGCATTTTGAGTTTCGAGTCCTTTCAAGTCCTTTTAACCACAGACTAATATATTAACACAGATTGTGTATGCTTTTCAAACGCTGTATTTATTTATTAAAACAAGTGCATTTTAAATTGCAGGAAAGAAAATTGTGCTGACATTGCACTTTATAATAGCACGATTAACCAGTCATTTTAAACATTAACTCATTCCTTTACAGAACAAACACATTGAAAAATAAAGTGCAAATGTACTTATTTGTACAAAAGTGTTAACATTGAAAAAACATGACATATACGTGAACATAACAAAAAAGTTGTACTTTTTATATGTCAGGGCCCTATGCTGCATTGCATTTGCAAAAGACCAAATTAGCCAAGAGTCTGTCAGTCATTTGTGCACGATGGGGGCGTAGTATGATGCCATCATGGCTGAAAACTCGCTCCACTGGAGCACTGGAGGCAGGCACTGCCAAGACTCTCATGGCCACTCGGAACAGTGAAGGAAGAGTCTTCATGTTCAATGCCCAGAACAAAAGGGGGGAGAGAGTTGTTTTGGGTTGGTGCACTACTTGTAAGTGTATCTTGTGTTTTTTATGTTGATTTAATTAAAAAAAAAAAAAAAAAAAAAAATTATTTCTTGTGCGGCCCGATACCAATCGATCCACGGACCAGTACCGGGCCGTGGCCCGGTGGTTGGGGACCACTGAGGTAAACAACCAACAGTATGTCAGAAAGCTAGCTAAAACGGTACACATATTCATAATATAGTATACATTTTAACTGACCTTTATTTTACTATTTTTGTCTTTTTTTAGGTGGCTAAAATACGCGGTGCTGCTGACCGCCGTCTAACGTTACGTGTGATATATTGACTAACGTAACCCTGCTTAAAAAAAATCACTGAACAAAAAGTATGAATAAGGTAGTGAACTGCAACAGATTCTCGTGTTTGCAATAACGTTATAACGTTAGCAGTGAGTTTACAGCCTCACTGATTTAACTACACAGCAAATAAAAGTCACGTTACTTAGCCAATAAACGTTATCTTACATTCAAAACTTACCGTTCTTTGTGCAACTTCAAATGCCGGACGAAGTTGGAAGTTGTTGCCTCTCCATCAGTCATTTTCGAACCGCATGTGTTGCATACTGCAAACCGTTTTGTGTTGACCACCTCGTAATTTTTATACCCAAACAAAATTATTTTAGGTATCATTTTTTGTTCACTGGCGTGTGGTTTGGACATGTCTTCTTCGTTGGTTGTCCTGCAATTTGATTGGATGAATGCTCTGTGATGAAAACAAAGTAGATCTAATTTGATTGGCTGTTGTACTGAGAGCACACCAGCTGACACACGCAACGCTGATAGACAAGTACACAATGAAAAATACGGAGCGCTCCCGAATAACTTTTTCATCTTTGGGTTTTGGGGAAAGTAGCAAGTCATGTCAAGTCATGTCAATTCAAAAGGCTCAAGTCCAAGTGAAGTCACAAGTCATTGATGTTAAAGTCTAAGTCGAGTTGCAAGTCTTTTTACATTTTGTCAAGTCGAGTCTAAAGTCATCAAATTCATGACTCGAGTCTGACTCGAGTCCAAGTCATGTGACTCGAGTCCACACCTCTGCTTCTAGACCTCCACCCCAGATCCCACCTCACTCCTACCCACTTCTCCAAAGTGGGCTGACTCGGGGTGGAGGACAGAGTAAAACAACTTGCACTGAGCCTAGTCTATAAAATCCGCTACACCTCCCTGATACTGAAGTACATGTCAAACTACTTCCTTAACGTAAATGACCGCCATAACCACAACACCAGGGGAGCTCCACTAACCACGTTAAACCCAGATTCCGATCCAACAAAGGTCTTAACTCATTCTCTTTCTATGCCACATCAATGTGGAATGCGCTCCCAACAGGTGTAAAAGAAAGTGCATCTCTATCCTCCTTCAAAACCACACTAAAAGTACACCTCCAGGCAACTTCAACCCTAAACTAACACCCTCCCCGGATTGTTAATAATCAAATGCAAACAATCAAATGTAGATACTTTTTCTTATGCCTTCTGATCTCTCTCTCTCTCTCTCTCTCTCTCTCTGTCTCTCTCTCTCTGTCTCTCTCTCTCTCTCTCTCTCTCTCTCTCTCTACCTACCTACTACTTGCTGTCCATATCCTACCAAGTCAGACCTACACTGTTTCAATGTTCATTTCTCTGTTCTCAATTGTTGATGACTGATGAATTGTAAATAATTCAATGTATACACCCTGATGATTATCTTGTGTGATGACTGTATTATGATGATAGTATATATCAGTGGTTCTCAAATGGGGGTACGCGTACCCCTGGGGGTACTTCAAGGTATGCCAAGGGGTACGTGAGATTTTTTAAAAATGTCTGTCAAAAAGAACTGTGAAAAGAAATGCAACAATGCAATATTCAGTGTTGACAGCTAGATTGTTTGTGGACATGTTCCATAAATATTGATGTTAAAGATTTCTTTTTTTGTGAAGAAATGTTTAGAACTAAGTTCATGAATCCAGATGGATCTCTATTACAATCCCCAAAGAGGGCACTTTAAGTTGATGATTACTTCTATGTGGAGAAATCTTTATTTATAATTGAATCACTTGTTTATTTTTCAACAAGTTTTTAGTTATTTTTATATCTTTTTTTTCCAAATAGTTCAAGAAAGACCACAACAAATGAGCATTATTTTGCACTGTTATACAATTTAATAAATCAGAAACTGATGACATAGTGCTGTATTTTACTTCTTTATCTCTTTTTTTCAACCAAAAATGCTTTGCTCTGATTAGGGGGTACTTGAATTAAAAAAAAATGTTCACAGGGAGTACATCATGGAAAAAAGGTTGAGAACCACAGGTATATATGATAGTATATATATCTGTATCATGAATCAATCAGTGGACCCCGACTTTAACAAGTTGAAAGACTTATTGGGGTGTTACCATTTAGTGGTCAGATGTACGGAATATGTACTTCACTGTGCAACCTACTAATAAAAGTCTCAATCAATCAATTTACTACCGCTTATTCCCTTCGGGGTCACGGTGGGCGCTGGAGCCTATCTCAGCTACAACGGGGCGGAAGGCAGGGTACACCCTGGACAAGTCGCCATCTCATCACAGGGCCAACACAGATAGACAGACAACATTCACACTCACATTCACACACTAGGGCCAATTTAGTGTTGCCAATCAACCTATCCCCAGGTGCATGTTTTTGGAGGTGGGAGGAAGCCGGAGTACCCCGGAGGGAACCCACTCAGTCACGGGGAGGACATGCAAACTCCACACAGAAAGATCCCGAGGCCGGGATTGAACTCACGACTACTCAGGACCTCCGTATTGTTAGGCAGACGCACTAACCCCTCTTCCACCGTGCTGAATTAGTCTCTTCTAAAATAAGAAAAACATGTTGCTTTCCCTCACACTATCTGGATGACTCACACTGAATGTTATTAAAAGCAAGTATGCTCAACGCTGCAGGAATAGTTATTTGTTAATGCATATTTTTTTCCATTTACCCTGTATTAAGTATAACCACCTGCATGCATGGTAATACACACTATATTGACATACTATTGACACTATATTGACATACTATTTGCTCATACATACTGTTTAAAACCATGGCAATGGTCAGTCTGAGTCTGGACAGACTGACCATTGCCATGGTTTTTAACAGTATGTATGAGCAAATAGTAGGGGTGTAACGGTACACAAAAATGTCGGTTCGGTACGTACCTCGGTTTAGAGGTCACGGTTCGGTTCATTTTCAGTACAGTAAGAAAACAACAAAATATACATTTTTTGGTTATTTATTTACCAAATTTGTAAACAATGGCATAACATACATATACACACAGGGTCCATTGCCAGGGTTAATGTGGTCAACATATATAAAATAAAAACTAAAGATGAGGCTCAGAATGGTTTCTTAACAAAACCTTTCTACATATAAAGTGCTTTTTTTGATTGATTGAGACTTTTATTAGTAAAAGGTAACACCCCAATAAGTTTTTCAACTTGTTTAAGTCGGGGTCCACGTTAATCAACATTAAACTGCCTCAAGTTGTTGCTCAGATTAAATAAAATGACCAAATTTTTTTTCTACATATAAACAGTTTCAAGTCAACTCATCCTCAGATTAACTTTTCTTTTCCCCCCCAGCCTGGCTAACTTGGCAGTAAGAGGTGGGAGCTGTTTGCTCGTCTTTATCTTTGTTGAAGCGATGTTCACTTGGGGGTGGTGCCGCTTCAAATGGGTTAGCATGTTTGACGTGTTCTGCGATGAGGTGGCGACTTGTCCAGGGTGTACCCCGCCTTCCGCCCGATTGTAGCTGAGATAGGCTCCAGCGCGCCCCCCGACCCCAAAGGGAATAAGTGTTAGAAAATGGATGGATGGAAGGGTTTGACGTGTTGGCAGAAGCATGCCTTACCGCTGCTGAACAATGTCGGCAAACCTCCGTCCTCCGCACCGTGCAGCCGAAGTGTTCCCAAACGGGAGATCTTAACGAGGCAGGAGGGTCTTCGAGCTCTGGCTTTTATATGTTGTCGTAGCCTCGGTGTGCATTATTTACACAACGTGCGCTACGCTACTTAATATTTCCGTGTGGAAACTCGTTCGGTACACTTCCGAACCGAAACCCCCGTACCGAAACGGTTCAATACAAATACACGTACGGTTACACCCCGAGCAAATAGTATGTCAATATAGTGTAGGGATGATGTTTGATAAGAAATTATCGAGTTCGAGCCTATTATCGAACCGATTCCTTATCGATTCTCTTATGGAGTCCAGATAGGTTGTTGTATATGGAAAAAAACACACAATATTTGGTTTAACAAAAGCTCACTTTTATTATATAAGAAAAAAATCAAATCTAATAAATACATAGTATTTATTAAGATAAGACCTTCTGGAGGAAAATTCTGTGGTCAGATGAAAGAAAAATTGAGCCGTTTGGCCACAATACCCAGCAATATGTTTGGAGGAGAAAAGGTGAGGCCTTTAATCACAGAAACACCGTCCCTACCGTCAAGCATGGTGGTGGTAGTGTTATGCTCTGGGCCTGTTTTGCTGCCGATGGAACTGGTGCTATACAGAGAATAAATGGGACAATTGAAAAATTATTCAGGACAACCTAAAATCATCAGCCCGGAGGTTGGGTCTTGGGCGCAGTTGGGTGTTCCAACAGGACAATGACCCCAAACACAAGTCAAAAGTGGTAAAGGAATGGCTAAATCAGGCTAGAATCAAGCTTTTAGAATGGCTCTCCCAAAGTCCTGACTTAAATCGTGTGGACAATGCTGAAGAAACAAGTCCATGTCAGAAAACCAACACATTTAGCTGAACTGCACCAATTTTGTCAAGAGGAGTGGTCAAAAATTCAACAGAAGCTTGTGGATGGCTACCAAAAGCGCCTTATTGCAGGTAAACTTGCCAAGGGACATGTACGCAAATATTAACATTGCTGTATGTATACTTTTGACCCAGCACATTTTCAGTAGACCCATAATAAATTCATAAAAGAACCAAACTTCATAAATGTTTTTTGTGACCAACAAGAATGTGCTCCAATCACTCTATCACAAAAAAATAAGAGTTGTAGAAATTATTGGGAAACTCAAGACAGCCATGACATTATGTTCTTTACAAGTGTATGTAAACTTTTGACCACGACTGTATATTATGTGAAAATGTATAAGGTTTATTTTGAGGAAAGTAAAGCATTACAAGCACGTGCAACAGTACTAGTTTTAACAGTTTAAAATATTGTTTTTGTTTTAGTCTTTCTTTACCCTTAACAGATGAGCAGCCCCAAAGCAGAGTAAGCCAATTATCAGCAAGAACGTTTTCATCTCCGTATTTGTTAGTGAAGGCCGTGTTCTTGGTTTGGAGCAGCAGACCCGCAAGGGAATTTGTCTATCTTTTATGTACGCTATTTTCTAATTACAGAGTTTTGATTATTTCTGTGAGCTGTGGGTGTTAGGATTCTGACTGGTTTGTTGGTGATCAAGTGCTTAAATCAAATACAATACATTTATAACCTTTATATTCTTTTTTCTATATGTTTTTATTTATATTCTGTTATAGTCCTTTTGTATGTTTATTTTATCGTGGTCTATTCATGAACTGTTTAGTGATTGGACCTAACTCAAAATATCCGTTTAAAAAAAATAAACATATGCTAAGATTGTATTTAGAATTTAATTGTTTAAGGCACACTAGACCAATCTGCAGACTGTCTTAATTAGCTTCCGCAGTGGTAATCTTTGTGTAAAATCGACCAAATATAGGAGGCCAGATTGCAAGTGTTATTTGTGTAAACACACATTCATTGTTCAGTAGGTTCATTGCTCTACATATATGGTTTGTTCTTTCTCTCAAATGGTTTAGTTGGACCAGTACCTGCACCAGCTTCATCTGTCTGATATAACCGTGATGGATATATCCATGAGATTTCGCCGAGAAATGGACAAAGGCCTTTGCAGAGACACCAACCCCACAGCTGCTGTCAAGATGCTGCCAACGTATGTGCTCTCTACACCTGATGGATCAGGTATTGCGCCTCAGAAATAATATCTCTATTTTTTTTTATCACACCTCACCTAGTAGGTGGAAGCGTTTTCAGGAACAGTACAGAAGGCTTCGATAGTTTAGCTGAAGGCATTCTGAGTAAAGAGGCTACGATTTGTCATCAGGCGGGTAGTTATTGTACATTTGTGTATGTGCAGTACTTCAATCTAATATCCCAGACACAAAAGAAGAAAAACAAGTTCAACAGATTTAGGTAGAGATGTCCGACGATATCGGACTGCCGATATTATCGGCCGATAAATGCTTTAAAATGTGATATCGGTTTCAAAAAGTAAAATGTATGACTTTTTAAAACGCCGCTGTACGGACATAGGGAGAAGTACAGAGCGCCAATAAACCTTAAAGGCACTGCCTTTGCGTGCCGGCCCAATCACATAATATCTACGGCTTTTCACACACTCAAGTGAATGCAATGCATACTTGGTCAACAGCCATACAGGTCACACTGAGGGCGGCCGTATAAACAACTTTAACACTGTTACAAATATGCGCCACACTGTGAACCCACACCAAACAAGAATGACAAACACATTTCGGGAGAACATCCGCACCGTAACACAACATAAACACAACAGAACAAATACCCAGAAGCCCTTGCAGCACTAACTCTTCCGGGATGCTACAATATACACCTCCTATCTCCCCCCCACCTTAACCCCATGTCAGGTGATTTTTCAAATCACCTGACATGTTTACTGTGTATATGTATATAATGTATACATTTTTTTAACTTTATTTTTCTATACATTTTACAGGTTATATATCTTTTATTATTGAATGTAAAAAATGTGATGAATATTTAATGGACCACAATGGAAACAAGTCTTTTGGCTTTTTGTGCCATCCATTTGCCTTTTTTAAGCATTACCGTATTTTTCGGACTATAAGTCGCAGTTTTTTTCATAGTTTGGCCGGGGGTGCGACTTATACTCAGGAGCGACTTATGTGTGAAATTATTAACACATTACCGTAAAATATCAAATAATATTATTTAGCTCATTCACGTAAGAGACTAGATGTATAAGATTTTATGGGATTTAGTGATTAGGTGTGACATATTGTTTGGTAAACGTATAGCATGTTCTATATGTTATAGTTATTTGAATGACTCTTACCATAATATGTTACGTTAACATACCAGGCACCTTCTCAGTTGGTTATTTATGCCTCATATAACGTATACTTATTCAGCCTGTTGTTCACTATTCTTTATTTATTTTAAATTGCCTTTCAATTGTCTATTCTTGGTGTTGGCTTTTATCAAATACATTTCCCCCAAAAATGCGACTTATACTCCAATGCGACTTATATATGTTTTTTTCCTTCTTTATTATGCATTTTCGGCCGGTTCGACTTATACTCCGGAGCGACTTATACTCCGAAAAATACGGTACATGGGTTAAAGTCTTTATGATGTCAATAAACTTCTCAATCAATCAATCAACCAAATAATACTACAGGTTGTGCTCTCTTATGACAGATAAAATGATATGATACTTTTTTGTAATACAAAACACCATACATTAACGACGCCAATGTGATCATACCTTACATACATTTTCAGAATGTGGTCGTAAGAAAAATATCTTCAGTACTTGCCAGACTATCATTCATATTCAGACAATAAACTACAATTTTCGAGGTATTTTGGTAGATAAATATAACGATCCATACAAAATGGATGTGTCAACACACAACATGAAGTGAACCCACTTGACATCGAATAAACCAAAAGTGAAGCACACCAATTTGCTTTCACCATTAAGAAACATTTTACCTTTATAAACCTTTACAAGTTAAAACAGACGGAGATAAACATATATTAAGGGGAACTGCACTTTTTGGGGAATTTTGCCCATCGTTCACAATCATTATGAGACACAAGAAGACAAAAGTTTTTTGTTTTTTTTTGCATTCTAACAGGTAAAAATCTGCTTGTTCTAGTTAGCTAACAATGCAACTAATGGGAACAATCAATTATACTGCTAAATCACTTTAAAAATGCTTTCAAAAACCGTCACCAATACTTTATTTACATTCTGTAACTTGTATAATAACCAAACTGTTGTTATTGTAAGGGCAAACACTGCGGAACTCTTTTTCTAGAGTAATAACACATTGGCGTGCTTTGGTATTAGCCGTAAAAGTTAAAGCTAACTATGGCAAGAGATAAGCTAGCTTCTACGTCAGCACGAAACGCGTTTGAGATTGTAATGCCCAACACTGCGATAGAACACCAATCTGTACTGACTGAAAAACATGAACAATCATAGTACAGAATCTGTAAATTATTATTTAATGTTTTGTTTGTACACAGCTAGCGATACAGCGTATGCTGTCTGTCATGATACACACATGACATGCTGCGGTTAGCCGGTGACGTTTTTCTGGTTTATTTGTGGTAAGCACGCCATTTATGTCGAAATAGCCTGTCTCCAAATTCCACATTTGCAGCTTTGAGTCGATTTCATCTCACTCAATCGGCTTCCGTCTGCTCCAACGTTTCACTCTCTTCTTCGTGCTCGCTTCTAGAACATACTTGCCAACCCTCCCGGATTTTCCGGGAGACTCCCGAAATTCAGCGCCTCTCCCGAAAACCTCCCGGGACAAATTTTCTCCCGAAAATCTCCCGAAATTCAGGCGGAGCTGGAGGCCACGCCCCCTCCAGCTCCATGCGGACCTGAGTGACGTGTTGACAGCCTGTTCACACGTCCGCTTTCCCACAATATAAACAGCTAATGATGGAGGGCGAGTTCTTGGTTTCTTATGTGGGTTTATTGTTAGGCAGTTTCATTAACGTCCTCCCAGCGCGGTAACAACACACAACAACAGCAGTCAAGTTTTCGTCTACCGTAAAGCAGTTCGTCTGCCGTAAACAGCAATGTTGTGACACTTTTAAACAGGACAATACTGCCATCTACTGTACATGCATATGTGACCCACCCATAATGTGTCACATTTTTGTGTTGATTTATTTATTTTATTTTGTGGTTTGAATTCGTTTTTGGAGCTGTCATTACACATTTATCAGTATTCACATTGGTCAGTAGAGGGCAGTAGGGTGTTTCTTCCCAATTGAATGCTATCACCTGCAGACCGGAAGTGTCTTGTCATTCTGATGAGCGCGACCAGTCTGCGAACAATTGAAACGTCCTGTGTGCTTTTTCCTCCTGTATAACAGGTTAGTTTTGGTGAATCAACTCACTGAATAATATCCATGTGATCTTTATAAGTTTAAATACACATTCTGATGGTGGAGCCTAACTCTAAAGTGTTTGTGAGTTGTAGTTTGTATTTGTGAATGAATCCAGTGCACAGCTGCAGTAATCAATACAAAAAGGCGACGTGAGTGCGCAATGTTTATATAGGAACTTCTGATCCTAATTCAGACTCCCAAATTAGAGCTCCCGTTTTCTTATTGATTTTTTAATGTATATTTGTATAATGTGTGTGTTCTGAAATAGTGACAGAGAATAGAACAAGGATGGACAATTCAACCCTTAACTCAACAATGAGTAGATGAGTGTTATGTGTGTGTATATGTGTAAATAAATGAACACTGAAATTCAAGTATTTTTAAAATGTATTTATGTATATATATATATATATATATATATATATATATATATAGTATATATATATATATATATATAGTATATAGTCGCCACCTCATCGCAGATGAGGTGGCGACTTGTCCAGGGTGTACCCCGCCTTCCGCCCGATTGTAGCTGAGATAGGCTCCAGCGCCCCCCGCGACCCCAATGGGAATAAGCGGTAGAAAATGGATGGATATATATATATATATATATATATATATATATATATATATAAATCTTAACCACACCCCCCGCCCCGCACCCCCAAGTATGTTCTAGAAGCAGCAGTTAATCCGTCGTTCATTCAGATTCAAAAAGATAAGGTTGTGAATCCTCATTTGTCCAAAAATAGTCGTCTGTTTGTTACCAAGTCTGCCATGATTGGAGCACACACAAGCGTTGGTATAACCAATCAAACCTAAAATATGTGTATGTGTAATGTAATTTCTTAAATATATATTGTATGATTTTGTGTTTAAAGAACAAGGAGATTTCCTGGCCCTTGACCTTGGTGGATCCACCTTCCGGGTGCTTCTGGTTACAGTTATGGCGAATGGCGAGCAAAAGGTGGACATGGAAAATCAAATCTATGCTATTCCTGAGTACCTCATGAGAGGCAACGGATCTGAGGTTAGATGTACTTCTCAACACGTGCTACCAACTTTCTACTGTTTACATGGCCTGTCTTCAATTTAGGATTACTGGTAGTTTGCAGTTTTTTATTTTTTTTATTTTTAAGAGCACAGCAAATGGGAAATCCCTCAAATGAACATACCGTATTTTTCGGACTATAAGTCGCAGTTTTTTTCATAGTTTGGCCGGTGGTGCGACTTATACTCAGGAACGACTTATGTGTGAAATTATTAACACATTACCGTAAAATATCAAATATTATTTATCTCATTCACGTAAGAGACTAGAGGTATAAGATTTCATCGGATTTAGCGATTATGAGTGACAGATTGTTTGGTAAACGTAAAGCATATTCTATATGTTATAGTTATTTGAATGACTCTTACCATAATATGTTACGTTAACATACCAGGCACGTTCTCAGTTGGTTATTTATGCCTCATATAACGTACACTTATTCAGCCTGTTGTTCACTATTCTTTATTTATTTTAAATTGCCTTTCAAATGTCTATTCTTGGTGTTGGGTTTTATCAAATAAATTTCCCCCAAAAATGCGACTTATACTCCAGTGCGACTTATATATGTTTTTTTCCTTCTTTATTATGCATTTTCGGCCGGAGCGACTTATACTCCGAAAAATACGGTATCTCATTTGCAACTTTTTCTACCTAAAAAAAAAAGGCTAAAACACTCAGATAAACACATTAAGAGTAGAGATTAGTGAGGCCCTCGGATGATCCACCATTTGTTGTGCCATGATTCCCTTGCCCATGCATTCTGGCATATTAATAAAAACATATTTTCATTGAAATTCAATTGTTCTGGTATAGGCCGCCAAAAAAAACACCACAATTTTAGCATGTAAAATACTTTCCAATACTAAAAACAAATGTCTAGATAATAAATATAGTATTAAAAACAATACATTATAGATATTAGGGGTGTAATGGTACGTGTATGTGTATTGAACCGTTTCGGTGCGGGGGGTTTCAGTTCGGTTCTTAGGTGTAATGAACGAGTTTCCACACGGACATATTAAGTAGCGTAACGCCCGTTGTGTAAACAATGCACACCGAGGCACAACACACGGCGTGCTAGCAGCTAACGGGCTACGATAGACTGACCATACGTCCTCTTTTCACCGGACATGTCCTCTTTTGCGGAGCTGTCAGGGCGGAGTTTCTTAAATGCCTCAAATGTCCGGTATTTTGAGTTAGGGTTGCGTGTATTTTCAATGTACGTTCAGGGTTAAGAAGGGGTTAAAAACAAAACAAATTGTGCGCGCAGCAGCATTGGTGAGGGAGGGGCAGAGACAGAGAAAGCGAGAGAGTTATGATAAACGCGCATGCGTTGCCAGGCTCTGCTTTTTATCCATAGATTTATCAGATTTATTTTTTTTATTATCTATAGCAGGGGTGTCAAAAGTGTGCCCCGGAGGCCATTTGCGGCCCACAGCTAATGTTTTAAAGGCCCACGGCACATTCTAAAAATACTATTAAAATAAACAAAAACATAACAAAAGTGAAATAAAAAAGCTTAAGGGTTAAATGTAATTTAGAAAAAGTTGCAATGTTGACTAATAAAACAAAGCTGTTTTTTTTCTTTCAAACTGTCATTGCTCAAAACATAATATTGAATCAAAATCAATGTTATTATGAATTATTGACCTATCCAAGGTTCCGATTACTTCACATCAAATATTCCACTAAGAAAAATATTTTTGGTTGAAGATTTTGCAAATTTGGTAAATAAATAACCCAAAAATTTATATTTTGTTGTTTTCTTACTGTACTAAAAATGAACCGAACCGTGACCTCTAAACCGAGGTGTGTACCGAACCGAAATTTTTGTGTACCGTTACACCCTTAATAGATACAGTGATAGTTAGGGATTGACTAATTATCGGATGGGACGAATATTTGGCACCACTATGTGTCATTTTGACGTATATCTATATCAGCCGATATACAGTGTATGTGTGTGTGTGTATATATATTTCATATTATATTTAACATTATACGCCCCCGCCCACCTCAACCGATGCACAGAGGTTTGGGGGGGGGGGCGGGGTTTGGTGGTAGCGGGGGTGTATAATGTAGCCCGGAAGAGTTAGGGATGCATGGGATTCTGGGTATTTGTTCTGTTGTGTTTATGTTGTCTCACAGTGCGGATGTTCTCCTGAAATGTTTTTGTCATTCTTTTTTGGTGTGGGTTCACAGTGTGGCGCATATTAGTGAGAGTGTTAAAGTTGTTTTATACGGCCACCCTCAGTGTAACCTGTATTGACTAAGTATGCCTTGCAGTAACTCATGTGTGTCTGCAGAAGCCTCATACAACATGTAATAGGGCCAGCACGCTGTCGGTACAGACTGTAGAGGGCGCTAAAGGCAGGGCCATCACGGGACGCCCTTATCATTGTTGTTTGGGTGAAAATCAGCAGACATGCGATAGAATAGTTTCCCTGAGTTACGGGAGTCTCCCGGAAATATCGGGAGGGTTGGCAAGTATGACGCTGTCAAGCGCCATTCATATAAAACTCGCGGGCCGTGCTAACATACAATTTTTATATTAAGGTGCGGGCCGCAAAATAACGTCTTGTGGGCCGCGTGTCTGGTTTATACATAGCACAAAGCAAAAAAAAATCCTTTGTATTAAGTGTTATTTCATTTTAAATTTCAAAAGACTTTTGTGGCTCCCAAAAATTAGGGGTTTATTTGAACTAAGCAAAATTATCTGCCAATAGAACAAGAAAATTTGGCTTGTCAAGACTTTCCAAAACAAGTAAAATTAGTTAACCTCAATGAACCCAAAAATACCTTAAAATAAGTATATTCTCACTAATAACAAGTGCACTTTTCTTGGTAGAAAAAAAAGAGACCTTTTTGCTCAATATGTTGAAAAATATCCTTAAATTAAGTAAATGCTAGTGCCATTATCTTGACATAATGATATGCGCTCGGCATCATTTTTTTTCATGCTTGAAGTAAGAAATTATTACTTTAAAAAAGTAGTTTTATACTTGTGAGTGTTAATGACACAGCTTTGCATCAGTTGATATTCTAGTTTCAAGCACTCAATATAGGTCATCAAATCTCAGCAACAAGCTGGAATATCTTACTGAGATCATTTAGGACCAAAACCCTTAAAACAAGTAAAACAGTCTAACATAAAATCTGCTTAGTGAGAAGAATGATCTTATCAGACAGAAATAAGCAAATATCACCCTTATTTGAGATATTTCATCTTACTTAGATTTCAGTTTTTGCAGTGCATGCATTGACATTTGATCTTCCTAAAGGCCAGTGTCCACTGCAATGGACTACTATGTTGCATAACAGGGCTATTTTTTTTGTCACTTTCTATTTCATAAGAATTAAAACAAAAATTGTTTTTGCCTATTCTTTTAATTTTCTTTCAGTTATTTGATCACATTGCTGAATGTTTGGCTAGTTTCATGGAGAAGTTAGGAATCAAGGATAAAAGGCTTCCTTTGGGCTTTACCTTCTCTTTTCCCTGCCAACAGAGCAAGCTGGATGAGGTAAGACTTCTTTTGTTGGTATTTAATATAAAAAAACATTGCACCTAATGTAAGTCCAACTTTTGTTATTTTGTGCTTTCTGAGTTGCGCTTTTAAATATGTTATTATTGATAACTGTCTATGAGAAGTACACTAAGTGTTGAAGAAAAAAACATTTGTTGATCTTTCAACTACCGGTACATGTTTTTTAGAGTGTATTGATTTCTTGGACAAAAGCATTCAAGGCAGGTGGAGTAGAAGGAAACAATGTTGTCAGCCTCCTGCAGAGATCCATCAAAAAACGAGGGGTGAGTGTTGAACACATTTTTTTATCCCACAATTGACAGTAATTATAGTGCCACAGTTCTTTTATGACTAGCAATAAAGGCAATTTTATTTGGAATATTACTATTGTGTGTTATACATGGATTTAGAATGTCGTCTTTTTCTAATTCTGGCAAAGTTATTAAAATGATTATCAAAAATTGATTAACTACTGTGTATTGTACCACACATCCTTATTTTTATTAGTCAAATAGGTCCATGTTTTTTAGAACTAAAGTGTTAGAAAAACTGAGGAAATGTTGTTCTTGTCCTCAAATAAATGTGAGTGCATGTGTCTTTGTTAATAGTATTCAGTTTCAAATTGTTTTCATTGTCCTTCAAATCAAATCAAATCATTGTCATCAATCATATTGTTTTGCTGAATGATGGAAAACAACACCAATCCGATTGTTCTGAGCGAAATGAATACTAACCACCGTAAAGGATAGCGAATGAAATAATCAATGTATGTTGCAGGACATCAATGTTGACATTATGGCAGTCATCAATGACACAGTTGGAGCTATGATGACCTGTGGCTATGATGATCATCGTTGTGAAATTGGCCTCATTGTGGGTGAGTCAGTGACTATATCTGGAGGAGCATATTTAATTGAAAGTGTCAAGGATGAGGTTTGTCATGTATTGTTCAGGAGATTCAATTTCATTTTGTTACAATAGAAGTTTTTGTCATTCATTGTAATGGTAATGGTTGTTTTTTTTCAAACATGCTGTGAAACACTTAATTTAAGAACATCTGGTTCACACTTTATTCACCATATAAAGCTGGGGTACCTAAGTTATATTATTTAACGACAAAGCACATAGATAGATAGATAGATAGATAGATAGATAAGTCTTTATTGTCATTGCACAAGTACAACGAAACTTTGTTTTCAGCACAAACCCGTTCAAGATTAGACAAACAGTGCACAGGGTTACAGAAGAGGAACGCTGATGGGTCGCCACAAGGCGCTCTGTAAAAGATGGGGAAAAAGGTAAAACGCTGGGGAAGGATACCATACCATACCATACCAACTTTATTTATAAAGCCCTTTAAAGACAAGCACAGTTGAAAAACAAAGGGCTGTACACCACAAAGAAATAGAGGCAAAGGACAGACTAAAAAAATAACATTTAAAACAGAAATAAAAATACACAATTAAAAAGCAAATATAAATTACCCTAAGAACAGTTTGTTAGATAAAAACAGTTTAAAAGTTAAAAACAGTTCAAAAAGTTAAAAGCTAAAAACAGTTCAAAGTCTCAAGCTGGGTTAAAAGCCAGTGAATAAAAATGGGTTTTAAGAAGGGTCTTAAAAATAGCCAAAGAAGGGGCCTGTCTCACATGGAGAGGGAGATCGTTCCAGAGTTTTGGGACCCGCAAAGTAAGGATGAGTAAAAAAATACAATCTAGACTGGACTCCTAAGAGGGCCCAGTCTGGAATGGGAAAAAAAACCTGCATACCAAAGCACATATACATATTACAACGTACATCTCGAGATATCTAGTAACAGAGGGAAGGGAGTGCGGGGTCATGGTGGTAGGCCGCAGCTCTCAGGCGCTGACCAACCTTCCATCACCCCTATGGGATTTGCGTCGATGGCGAGAGTGTTCACAGTTCTTCCCGCATCCTCCAATCATTTGTGGCAGCTTTGGGGTACTTTGAAGACTGCCAGCAACTTCCAGTTTGTCGACAAACCAGAGCAATGCTTATTCCAATCAGCAGATGTCCTGTTGTCATAATTCCGAATAGGTGGATATCTTCACGTCCTCGGGTCGCCAGGCACGCGACACTTCTTCTTCTCCCAAGAGTCCGTCTTGTGTCCAACAACAACCGCTCCGTCACGACAAGCAGGTTCCCCCAAACCCACGATCTTGTCAATTTCGTTGAGGCCAGTTAAATAGTTCCAATGTTTAGATTTGGAGAGCAATGCAAAAAGAGGCAACAAGAAAGTTAAGACAAGACAAAGAAGCAAGCAGGAGAGGAAAGGGGAGCGTCCACCCTCGATGAGTGCCAGAGAGAAAAGTTAGCATCATACAGTAAATGGGAACAGTAATCATTTCTGAAAAATTGTACGCCTTTGTGCTATCTGTGCCTTATAATTATTTGAGTAAATAAAACTCCAAAAGACAAAATCATTTGTTTTCGTAGCGGTCAACCCCTCCAGATCCAACCACAGGATTTAGAGAAAGGAGGCGTGAGCAGAGTCCACTAAGGAGCCTCCTCATTGGCTGATACGATACATAGTGAAGCGCGTACATGGTGCAAACTTGTTTTCAGTAAAGCATGGCTGCCAAACACCCACCTGGAAAGATGGCAATACCTGCGCTTGCTGTTACAGCATATACTGCTAAAAAACTCAAAAAGAGAAAATCAGAGGAAGAAAAGAAAGACACTATCATACCTGCCAACTACTCCGGTTTTCCCGTAATTAGTACGGTTTTCATCAACCTATTCCGGGTTACGGTTGCAGTGATAAAAAATACGGTTTTTCATTAATTAATTTTTTTTAAATTTTTTTTTAAAGTTTTATTCACGAAATCGCGTAACAACAATCACAATCGACACTGCTTCCCGTAACTTCCTATCGAGCCATTCCGAATGCCATGCGCGAGGCTATTTATAGCACCGCTGCCAAGCACGAGG
This sequence comes from Nerophis lumbriciformis, assembly GCF_033978685.3. Lineage (NCBI taxonomy): Eukaryota > Metazoa > Chordata > Actinopteri > Syngnathiformes > Syngnathidae > Nerophis > Nerophis lumbriciformis. The sequence continues at coordinate 4,470,609 of NC_084559.2, read as the reverse complement.
CACCTGTTGCCCATTGTTTCCAAACGAGCGAACGATCATGGAATCAGCCGGAGAAAAATCGCAAACGAGTCTTAAACCGAAAAGAAAACTGCAGTCATTCCGTGAAGAATATTCAAAAGCCTATCCGGGAATAATTATCCGTTCCAAAAAGGGTGAAAACTACGCGAATTGCACCTTGTGCAGACAAGATTTTTCGATCGGACACGGAGGAATTAGCGATGTAAAAGACCACGTTGGGACAAAAAAACAAGTCTAATGCCGTTGCTAAATTTGGATTTTAGCCACAAAAAGGTAATGACACCAATGTTATCTATTGGAATTGTTTAGTACTGTTATACTGTTTAAAGTGTTTATACTATGCTTTCAAGTCCAAGTTGAAGAAATCTTGTTAAATGTTGACAGCATAACTACCAAAATACAGTATGTCCTTAATATTTTTGCAGTGCTATTTCTGTTGAAAAGTTAAAATGATTACATTAGAGATGTGATGTGCCACTTTTCAAGTGTCTGATGGCTTAAATTAATTTTCATTAATTTTTCATATTTTGAATTCTTTTGAAAGGCTTACAAAAAAACTACATTTGAATTGTAATTCCATGCTATTGACAGGACTATTAATTTTAATGAAGTTAGCTTACCATGTTTACAGTATGATAATTGTGATAGAAATGTGAATTTTAGGCACAGAATATTTTTTACAATTGAACAAGGCAGTAGATTATACAAGCTTGGACAGAAAGTTAATAATGACACCAATTTTTTTTTTTTATGGAATTGTTTAGTACTGTTTTACCATTTGTTTACTGTAAAAAGTGTTTATACTGTTTATACTTTCAATTAACAAATTGAAGTCTTGTGAAAGGTTGACAGGATAACTGGCATTAACTGTCAAAATAATTTCAAACTATTGAAGTTAGCTTACAGAATAAACATGTCAATCAACCCATATGATTTTTGCTGTAATATTTTTGTTTTGAAAAGTCACTGTGACTGATAGAAAAGTGATGGTTTTAGCAACATTTTAACCTGTCTGAATGCTAATAATCATTTTGCGTCGGGGGGGCGAATACCCCCCACCAGGACTTTGTCCTGGACCTACCGGGGCCTGCGGCCCCTGGACCCTGGCTACTAGGTTTTTCTGATTTCAAAAGTTGGCAGGTATGCACTATACACCTAAAAAAACAAAGAAGAGACAAAACTCGAATAAATATTGGTCTGGCGTATTCAAGATAGAGGGCATTACGGGCCAGTGTTGGACTAACTTTGGCTCTTCTCCTTATAGACAGGTAATCTAATGTTCCATTTTCCTATATTTTGTGTGTATCCTTTTGCATAGCAACGTCTGTTACTGGTAGTCTGCAACAGTGGGGGACAGAATTTACAATTTGAATTCTGCCTGGTAGCATAAGATTTAAGTACCACAGCTTTAAAATACCTGATAAGAGGTCAGAAGGAGCAGAGCTTATTTAATCAAACCCCTTCTTTGAGGCTCAATAATTAGTGATTCTTTGTTCACTTCATGTGTTTTTATCATGATCCCATTTCCCTTTTTTTTTAAATATCTAGCCGTAGGGGTTATGGATAGTTTGTGGATAGCTTATCTCGTAATGAAAAGAAGAAACATAACAAATGGTAAATGTGTCGTACTTGTATAGCGCTTTTCTACCTTTTTAAGGAACTCAAAGCGTTTTGACTATTTTCCACATTCACCCATTCACATACACACATTCACACATTCAAACACTGATAAGCAAAAAGAGTAAAAACCTGACAGAAATATAGCATAATAGACAAATATAAACTATAGTCAAAGCTGTGTTAGCGGCCATTTGTCTATGGCGGCCAAATCTGGAGAAATCACTGCACGTAAGCAGCTAAGCCCGTGACCTTCGATCCCTCAGGCTGTACTGCATCAACAAGCGACACCAGTGTGTAAAGGATATCACCACATGGGCTCAGGAACACTTCAGAAACCCACTGTCAGTAACTACAGTTGGTCGCTACATCTGTAAGTGCAAGTTAAAACTCTCCTATGCTAGGCGAAAACCGTTTATCAACAACACCCAGAAACGCCGTCGGCTTCGCTGGGCCTGAGCTCATCTAAGATGGACTAATACAAAGTGGAAAAGTGTTCTGTGGTCTGACGAGTCCACATTTCAAATTGTTTTTGGAAACTGTGGACGTCGTGTCCTCCGGACCAAAGAGGAAAAGTACCATCCGGATTGTTATAGGCGCAAAGTTGAAAAGCCAGCATCTGTGATGGTATGGGGGTGTATTAGTGCCCAAGACATGGGCGCCATTAATGCTTAAAGGTACATACAGGTTTTGGAGCAACATATGTTGCCATCTAAGTGCCGTCTTTTTCATGGACGCCCCTGCTTATTTCAGCAAGACAATGCCAAGCCACGTGTTGCATCAACGTGGCTTCATAGTAAAAGAGTGCGGGTACTAGACTGGCCTGCCTGTAGTCCAGACCTGTCTCCCATTGAAAATGTGTGGCGTATTATGAAGCCTAAAATACCACAACAGAGACCCCCGGACTGTTGAACAACTTAAGCTGTACATCAAGCAAGAATGGGAAAGAATTCCACCTGAGAAGCTTAAAAAATGTGTCTCCTCAGTTCCCAAACGTTTACTGAGTGTTGTTAAAAGGAAAGGCCATGTAACACAGTGGTGAACATGCCCTTTCCCTACTACTTTGGCACGTGTTGCAGCCATGAAATTCTAAGTTAATGATTATTTGCAAAAAAAAATAAAGTTTATGAGTTTGAACATCAAATATGTTGTCTTTGTAGGGCATTCAATTGAATATGGGTTGAAAAGGATTTCCAAATCATTGTATTCCGTTTATATTTACATCTAACACAATTTCCCAACTCATATGGAAACGGGGTTTGTATATATATATAAAAGAAATACTTGAATTTCAGTGAATTGTAGCTATAAATATACTCCTCTCCCTTTTAACCCCGCCCCCAATCTCCCGTTTTCGGAGGTCTCAAGGTTGGCAAGTATGCTGGCTGGTCCACTTGTCACAATGGCGTTAAAATATTGTTTGCACAGACCTTTTTACAACGTGAATTTCAAGTTTGCACAATGTAGAATCTACAGCCTGTTTTTAATGTCAGTGTGACATTGTTATTATTATAATTGCATCCAAAAAAAGTGACCAAAAAGTATTTGATAACATTTTTATTAAAGTGAATTACACTATTACCTTTTTTTCCCCCCTTCTTCTTATCTTAATAAGTTACCGGTATTAACAGTGACTCACCTGACGTGAAGGTCACCAGCCGTCACTTCTATTAGTGGTTTCAAGGAACATGTCTTTTTTTAAAATGTCTATATTTTTCAAAATTAGAGTTTTAATTATATTGACTGAAAGTTGTTAACCGTCCCAAATAATAAGTTACCTAGCGTTCATGGCTGTCACTCACGGCTGTCTAATGGCATTGTCAAATAAAATAAAAACTCTGTGGTGGTAACTTACCATAGATAAAATGTAAATAAGCGACGCGCCGACAATAACAAATCTTTAAATGTTTAGTGGTGACATTGTCGATAATGTCGACTAATCTTTGCAGCCCTGTTAGATATGGTGAAGAGTAGAATTAAGGCTCAATTCGGATACCCTTTGTTTGCCCTTGTCGTCCCCCAACCACCCACCCACCTTGGTTTTGCGCATTCACGTCAATCAAGAGGCGCTTGAATCATCTGCCAGGTAGGGAGAAGGGCAAAGTACCTCCCTCGGAGCGAAGTGAGCTCGCAGACCTCCCTACACTATCAAGTGGGAGGAGAAAGAGGACAGACCAGAAACCCAGAAAAGCATATGTCAGTAATAAGCGTGATTAATGATTTTCATAATAATGACACCGGTGGTTTAGTGAGACTTCAAACCTTTGCTACTGCACTTAAATCTTGACTTTAAAAACAAATACACAATTAAACATATGTTACATACCGCAAGCTGATGTGCCAGCACTTTCATATTTTTCCAAAAACTTCGTTTTCTAAACTGTCTTCTTCCTAATAAAGACAGGCGGGAAAAAAAACAGAGAACAAGCAAAGTTGAACAAGCGTATGATGGCTTCTTGAAACAAACAATTGTCGCATTTGCCTTACATCACTGCAAGCAAACAGCGAGGGTTGATGACGTAGCGAGACTCGATTGACGTATGTACACAAAGGGGCATATTCGCAATACATTGTCATTAGAGATGTCCGATAATGGCTTTTTTGCCGATATCCTATATTCCAATATTGTCCAACTCTTAATTACCGATTCCGATATCAACCGATACCGATATATACCATACTTGCCAACCCTCCCGGATTTTCCGGGAGACTCCCGAAATTCAGCGCCTCTCCCGAAAACCTCCCGGAACAAGTGATCTCCCGAAATTCAGGCGGACTCAGGTCCATGGGGACCTGAGTCCGCTTTCCCACAATATAAACGGTGTGCCTGCCCAATGACGTAATAACTGTAGACGAGTTCTTGGTTCCTTATGTGGGTTTATTGTTAGGCAGTTTCATTAACGTCCTCCCAGCGCGGTAACAACACACAACAACAGCAGTCACGTTTTGGTCTACCGTAAAGCAGTTCGTCTGCCGTAAACAGCAATGTTGTGACACTCTTAAACAGGACAATACTGCCATCTAGTGCATTTGATGAAAGCACTTTTGTGCGTGCCACACAGCAATGCATCATCAGAGAGGGTGTTCAGCATGGTTAGAAAAATAGTGACAGAGAATAGAACAAGGATGGACAATTCAACCCTTAACTCAACAAGTATATGTGTAAATAAATGAACACTGAAATTCAAGTATTTCTTATATATATATATATATACAATAAAAGAAATATATATTTACAATAAAATAAATATATATTTATAGCTAGAATTCACTTTATAGCTGTAAATATACTCCTCCCCTCTTAGCCACGCCCCCCCCCCCCAACCTCCCGAAATCGGAGTTCTCAAGGTTGGCAAGTATGATATACAGGTAAAAGCCAGTAAATTAAAATATTTTGAAAAACTTGATTTATTTCAGTAATTGCATTCAAAAGGTGTAACTTGTACATTATATTTATTCATTGCACACAGACTGATGCATTCAAATGTTTATTTCATTTAATTTTGATGATTTGAAGTGGCAACAAATGAAAATCCAAAATTCCGTGTGTCACAAAATTAGAATATTACTTAAGGCTAATACAAAAAAGGGATTTTTAGAAATGTTGGCCAACTGAAAAGTATGAAAATGAAAAATATGAGCATGTACAATACTCAATACTTGGTTGGAGCTCCTTTTGCCTCAATTACTGCGTTAATGCGGCGTGGCATGGAGTCGATGAGTTTCTGGCACTGCTCAGGTGTTATGAGAGCCCAGGTTGCTCTGATAGTGGCCTTCAACTCTTCTGCGTTTTTGGGTCTGGCATTCTGCATCTTCCTTTTCACAATACCCCACAGATTTTCTATGGGGCTAAGGTCAGGGGAGTTGGCGGGCCAATTTAGAACAGAAATACCATGGTCCGTAAACCAGGCACGGGTAGATTTTGCGCTGTGTGCAGGCGCCAAGTCCTGTTGGAACTTGAAATCTCCATCTCCATAGAGCAGGTCAGCAGCAGGAAGCATGAAGTGCTCTAAAACTTGCTGGTAGACGGCTGCGTTGACCCTGGATCTCAGGAAACAGAGTGGACCGACACCAGCAGATGACATGGCACCCCAAACCATCACTGATGGTGGAAACTTTACACTAGACTTCAGGCAACGTGGATCCTGTGCCTCTCCTGTCTTCCTCCAGACTCTGGGACCTCGATTTCCAAAGGAAATGCAAAATTTGCTTTCGTCAGAAAACATGACTTTGGACCACTCAGCAGCAGTCCAGCTGGTGTCGGTCCACTCTGTTTCCTGAGATCCAGGGTCAACGCAGCCGTCTACCAGCAAGTTTTAGAGCACTTCATGCTTCCTGCTGCTGACCTGCTCTATGGAGATGGAGATTTCAAGTTCCAACAGGACTTGGCGCCTGCACACAGCGCAAAATCTACCCGTGCCTGGTTTACGGACCATGGTATTTCTGTTCTAAATTGGCCCGCCAACTCCCCTGACCTTAGCCCCATAGAAAATCTGTGGGGTATTGTGAAAAGGAAGATGCAGAATGCCAGACCCAAAAACGCAGAAGAGTTGAAGGCCACTATCAGAGCAACCTGGGCTCTCATAACACCTGAGCAGTGCCAGAAACTCATCGACTCCATGCCACGCCGCATTAACGCAGTAATTGAGGCAAAAGGAGCTCCAACCAAGTATTGAGTATTGTACATGCTCATATTTTTCATTTTCATACTTTTCAGTTGGCCAACATTTCTAAAAATCCCTTTTTTGTATTAGCCTTAAGTAATATTCTAATTTTGTGACTCACGGAATTTTGGATTTTCATTTGTTGCCACTTCAAATCATCAAAATTAAATGAAATAAACATTTGAATGCATCAGTCTGTGTGCAATGAATAAATATAATGTACAAGTTACACCTTTTGAATGCAATTACTGAAATAAATCAAGTTTTTCAAAATATTCTAATTTACTGCCTTTTACCTGTATACAGTCGTGGAAATAACACATTATTATGCCTAATTTTGTTGTGATGCCCCGCTGGATGCATTAAACAATATAACAAGGTTTTCCAAAATAAATCAACTCAAGTTATGGAAAAAAAATGCCAACATGGCACTGCCATATTTATTATTGAAGTCACAAAGTGCATTATTTTTTTTAACGTGCCTCAAAACAGCAGCTTGGAATTTGGGACATGCTCTCCCTGAGAGAGCATGAGGAGGTTGAGGTGGGCGGGGTTGGGGGGGCAGGGTTGAGGTGCAGGTGGTGGGGGGTAGCGGGGGGTGTATATTGTAGCGTCCCGGAAGAGTTAGTGCTGGAAGGGGTTCTGGGTATTTGTTCTGTTGTGTTTATGTTGTGTTAAATGATAAATGGGTTATACTTGTATAGCGCTTTTCTACCTTCAAGGTACTCAAAGCGCTTTGACAGTATTTCCACATTCACCCATTCACACACACATTCACACACTGATGGCGGGAGCTGCCATGCAAGGCGCTAACCAGCAGCCATCAGGAGCAAGGGTGAAGTGTCTTGCTCAAGGACACAACGGACGTGACTAGGATGGTAGAAGGTGGGGATGCAACCCTCCGATTGCTGGCCTGGCCAGTCTACCAACTTCGCCGCTTAAGGTGCGGATGTTCTCCCGAAATGTGTTTGCCATTCTTGTTTGGTGTGGGTTCACAGTGTGGCGCATATTTGTAACAGTGTTAAAGTTGTTTATACGGCCACCCTCAGTGTGACCTGTATGGCTGTTGACCAAGTATGCTTGGCGTTCACTTGTGTGTGTGAAAAGCCGTTGATAGTTCAGTTGAAAATAGCCCTTTAAAGCATGTGTGAAACAAATAAACCAAAACATACCATCATTACTAGTGTAAGTATAAATGGGGTGCAGATAAGAAACCATATTTTCACATTTTAACGACTTTGTTAAAATTGTATTCTTTTAGGAACGGGGACAAACGCCTGTTACATGGAGCAGATGAGGAACATTGACGTGCTGGATGGGGATGAGGGGCAGATGTGTATCAATACAGAGTGGGGTGCTTTTGGAGATGACGGTGCCTTGGAAGACCTGCGCACAGATTTTGACAGAGAAATCGATGCTGGCTCTCTCAACCCTGGCAAACAGCTGTGAGTAACATCCAGTATTTCAACAAAGACAAGAGTTTTTTTTTGTTTGTTTTTTCATTTTTATACAACACAACGATTATTAAGAATTTAAAAAGTAAGTTGTGAATTTAAGCGTCACGTGTAGGTATTAACTCGCAGGAGTCCATAACCCCATATCCGCAGTCTATGTCGGCGCAGAATGATGACACAGCTATACAGTCGCTCCATTTCTACATATGTCCAAGGTGCAGACTCTACACTGCATACGAGTCCTTACATGGTGAAAATTGGTCAATTAAAACTAGAGTTATGATTAAAGGGGAACATTATCACAATTTCAGAAGGGTTAAAACCATTAAAAATCAGTTCCCAGTGGCTTATTATATTTTTCGAAGTTTTTTTTCAAAATTTTACCCATCACGCAATATCCCTAAAAAAAGCTTCAAAGTGCCTGATTTTAACCATCGCTATATACACCCGTCCGTTTTCCTGTGACGTCACATAGTGAAGCCAACACAAACAAACATGGCGGATAGAACGGCAAGGTATAGCGACATTAGCTCGGATTCAGACTCGGATTTCAGCGGCTTAAGCGATTCAACAGATTACGCATGTATTGAAACGGATGGTTGTAGTGTGGAGGCAGGTAGCGAAAACGAAATTGAAGAAGAAACTGAAGCTATTGAGCCATATCGGTTTGAACCGTATGCAAGCGAAACCGACGAAAACGACACGACAGCCAGCGACACGGGAGAAAGCGAGGACGAATTCGGCGATCGCCTTCTAACCAACGATTGGTATGTGTTTGTTTGGCATTAAAGGAAACTAACAACTATGAACTAGGTTTACAGCATATGAAATACATTTGGCAACAACATGCACTTTGAGAGTGCAGACAGCCCAATTTTCATCAATTAATATATTCTGTAGACATACCCTCATCTGCGCTCTTTTCCTGAAAGCTGATCTGTCCAGTTTTGGAGTTGATGTCAGCAGGCCTGGGAAGCTAGGGTCAATAGGGGGTTTAGCTCGCTCGTCTGCGGGAATAAACTGCCGCCATTGCCTGCCGTGCTACCGAGGTCCTTTGTCCCTGAATAGCTCACACACTCCGGCAGATTCAATGGGGGTCTGGCGGCAGATTTCTTTGACTTTATCGTTGGAAATGCATCTGCTTTGAGTGTCGCAGGATATCCACACATTCTTGCCATCTCTGTCGTAGCATAGCTTTCGTCGGTAAAGTGTGCGGAACAAACGTCCAATTTCTTGCCATTTTCGCATCTTTGGGCCACTGGTGCAACTTGAATCCGTCCCTGTTCGTGTTGTTACACCCTCCGACAACACACCGACGAGGCATGATGTCTCCAAGGTACGGAAAACAGTCGAAAAAAACGGAAAATAACAGAGCTGATTTGACTCGGTGTTTGAGAAAATGGCGGATTGCTTCCCGATGTGACGCCACGTTGTGACGTCATCGCTCCGAGAGCGAATATTAGAAAGGCGTTTAATTCACCAAAATTCACCCATTTAGAGTTCGGAAATCGGTTAAAAAAATATATGGTCTTTTTTCTGCAACATCAAGGTATATATTGACGCTTACATAGGTCTAGTGATAATGTTCCCCTTTAATAACCTCCACCAAAATGTTGTGATGGTCTCGTCATGTTATTTCTCATTTCTATGCGGTTTTGTTGTAGTGTAAGACGGCGGGATTGTCGCGAAGCCCATTTTGATGTGTTTTATTTATTAATGTTGAGTGAAAAGAGCAGCATGTTTACGTTCCCAAATACAGTAAGTCATCGTATAGTGTTTTTAAAGCCAGCAATGCAGTGTTGTTGAGCTTGGAAATGACAGCGCACAACCGTGACGTCATCACAAGTCTCCGTGTGTGCCGTGTACACGCACGCGCTGGGTGGAGAGTTTTGGATGTCTACACTTTGGCCAGCATTTGCAAAAGCCTGCCTTTTTAAAGACAAAAGTATGCGTCTGCGTGTGGACAAGAGGCCGAAACGTGAGCTTAGACTACTAAACGAGGCAAAATGCCGTAAAAAATAAATAAATAATAACTTAACGATGCCTCGACGCAGCGAAAATTCTTCAAATATATTTTGTAATCGAATTACTCGAGTTACTCGAGGAATCGTTTCAGCTCTAAAAGGGTGTAAGCAAGCATATGCATTTGAAATTCCTGCACGGGCTTTAGACTTAAATTATTTTATAACCTCCTGAAAAAACAGTGCTCTCTGGAGTGGGTACCGTATTTTTCGGAGTATAAGTCGCTTCGGAGTATAAGTCGCACCAGCCGAAAATGCATAATAAAGAAGGAAAAAAACATATAAATCGCACTGGAGTATAAGTCGCATTTTTTGGGGAAATTTATTTGATAAAACCCAACACCAAGAATAGACATTTGAAAGGCAATTTAAAATAAATAAAGATTAGTGAACAACAGGCTGAATAAGTGTACGTTATATGACGCATAAACAGAGGTGGGTAGAGTAGCCAGAAATTGTACTCAAGTAAGAGTACTGTTACTTTAGGGATTTATTACTCAAGTAAGAGTAAGGAGTAGTCACCCCAATATTTACTTGAGTAAAAGTAAAAAGTATGTTGTGAAAAAACTACTCAAGTACTGAGTAACTGATGAGTAACCTGTTTGTTTAATGATGACGGCAGCAAATAATGCAGAAAAACATAAAAATAGCAATGAGCAAAATCAGAGCCAGGAATATCTCTTACGCAACTAAAACAATAATATATATTAAATAATAATACATTAACATAAAAAAAATTAAGGCAAATTGAGCCATAATAACTTAACAGCACTATAGGCTCAGTAGGCAGAGATTACAAAGGAAAATAACAAGTTAGCCTTTACGCAAACCATAAACTGATAGGTGATAGCTGAGAACACACTGATTGGTGTTTGTATGCGTGTGTGTGTGTGTGTGTGTGTGTGTGTGTGTGTGTGTGTGTGTGTGTGTGTGTGTGTGTGTGTGTGTGTGTGTGTGTGTGTGTGTGTGTGTGTGTGTGTGTGTGTGTGTGTGTGTGTGTGTGTGTGTGTGTGTGTGTGTGTGTGTCTGTGTCTATGAGGCTGCAGTGCGTTAATAAATGTCCCCACACGATGTACATTTGATAGTGATTCATAGCAGGGAAGCTAGCATCAGCCTACGGTGACAGCCAAAATATCTACTAACCTTACTTACCGCCATGCGCTTCCTCAAATTTGACGTTGAGTTCATGTAAGCTTAAGCTTGTTAATCATGTGACCGCCTGGCTTTGTTTGATTGGTGAAACGAAGTCAAACGTCACCAGTGACTGCATTTGATTGGTGAAACGCAGGCATGATAGATACTACTTTGAAAGTCTGTCTTACAAACCAAAACAAACAAAGCGTGCATAAACAGATCGAAAATCAGTAGCGAGCTGAATGTAGATAAATGGAACGGAGTAAAAGTAGCGTTTCTTCTCTATAAATATACTCAAGTAAAAGTAAAAGTATGTTGCGATAAAACTACTCTTAGAAGTACAATTTATCCCAAAAGTTACTCAAGTAGATGTAACGAAGTAAATGTAGCGCGTTACTCCCACCTCTGCGCATAAATAACCAACTGAGAACGTGCCTGGTATGTTAACGTAACATATTATGGTAAGAGTCATTCAAATAACTATAACATATAGAACATGCTATACGTTTACCAAACAATCTGTCACTCCTAATCGCTAAATCCCATGAAATCTTATACGTCTAGTAGAGATGCGCGGATAGGCAATTATTTCATCCGCAACCGCATCACAAAAGTCGTCACCCATCCGCCATCCACCCGAACTAACATTTTATCAAAACCGCACCCGCCCGCACCCACCCGTTGTTATATATCTAATATAGACGATGCAAGGCATTAGTGAGGTTATAAAGCTTTTGCCTGTTAAAGAAAGGAGACTGATCCAATGCAGCAGAGACATTCAATGCGTGCCACGCTGTCACGGCCCAGACGCACACCAGTGCGCTATCATCTGGGAGCCGCGCTCGCGCCACTCAAACTGCTGCAGGCAGCTGCGTTCACACATGCATCTGTAAGCCTTGTTTTAACATCCTGTGGCACTCTTCTGGGATCACGACGGACGAAACTGCTCATGCTCAGGGTGTTTGTGGACGTTCGGGGTTTTGCACAAATGTGATGCACCATGTTAGATGTCCCGGTTTTGTGACTGTCGTAGACATAAACAGCGTCGCAGCTCTTGCAAATCACGTAGCCAGCATTACTATCATCCTGATTTACAACCTCATAAAAATGAGTCCACGCTGAACTTTTCTGGCCTTTTTTTCCCCTGGTCTTTAGTATTCCCTTTTTTAGTTTGTCGCGTACCACGTTTGCTGCCGGCGTTCTTCTGTTGTGGCGTGCTGCAGGTGCCTGATGATAAATAATTGCCTGTTTCAAAGAGTGCTGCTCGTTTTTCGTATGTGGGTAACAACATTTAACTATGTATATATATTTCCGAATTGGTTTAACTGCCACCCGCCTGAATCTATTTAAAATCTAATTTTTTTTAATTTCAACCGCCCGACCCGCGGATAATCCACGGACTCCGCGGTTGTGTCCGCAAACCGCGCATCTCTAACGTCTAGTCTCTTACGTGAATGAGATAAATAATATTATTTGATATTTTACGCTAATGTGTTAATAATTTCACACATAAATCTCTCCTGAGTATAAGTCGCACCCCCGGCCAAACTATGAAAAAAAAACTGCGACTTATAGTCCGAAAAATACGGCATTTGTTTTTGGTGTCCTTTTGTCACAGTTTTTTTTCTTTCTTTTTTTAAAGATAGCTCTGTTACACAAAATACAAATGTCCACTGCAGAGAACGCTTGCTCTCAGGACGATATTCACCTTTCTTAACCTGGACAAAAACGTGAGGAATGGGACACACTATTTTTTGTGTACATAGTTAGTAAATTGTAACTGCATGAGATCTCACCTGGCTTTGAAGATAAATAATTATCATACAGTATTAGGTATGTAAAATACATTTAACTTTGTTGTTTGCTAAATGTGTTCTTGAGTTTGAGTTAAATTTGATATTTGCTTTCTACATTACAAGAAGTTTTCATTACCCAATGTTTTTTTTTTTTTTTTTTTAAACTTAGATTTTAGGTGTTTGGGTGATTTTAGGCCCATGTTGTGAATACACAGAATGGAAAAAATGCTTTTATAGTCCCAGACGTAAGGTTGTCTAAAAAAGGAACTCAAACGAGGCAGGGTAAACAGTGTTTTAAATCAAACATAGAGGTAAGCACAAAAGTACTGCTAAATGCTACACTGCAGTCCAACGGGTGAAGGAAGCTTCAGAAAAAGATGGTATTTATTTACTATTTATAAAAGACAACATTTGTATTTCAGCGAGTAAAATATCACCTTTGTTGACTTGAGATCAGGCCGTTGATTACTATTAAATATTGCTTTCAAAAATGTCTAATCCACAGACTATACAGTAGTATATGCAGACAGCGTGTCTCATTTAAGTTGCCAGGTGCATCATTTTACCCCACATAGACCCTAACTGTAGTGGTGCTTCTTCTACTAATTTGTGTTGTTTTGTATATAACTACTTCTGGAAATAAAGACAAGGCAGAATGTTTTTGGCCATTTAACTGGCATTGCCACTAACGGCAAAATAACCATGTGGCTATGCCTTAATTCTATTTCTGTTGTTGTTTCCTAGTTTTGAGAAGATGATCAGTGGAATGTACATGGGAGAACTGGTCCGTCTCATTCTCGTGAAAATGGCCAAAGACCAGCTTCTGTTCAATGGCAAGGCTACACCTCAGCTCAATACTACTGGGAAGTTCACCACCAAGTGCATCTATTCCATAGAGAGTGACAAGTTAGTTTGTTTTTCTGTTTGCATTGAGCTTGTACATTTTTGATAATCCTTTCATCCTTTTTTAATCTACAAACCCCGTTTCCATATGAGTTGGGAAATTGTGTTAGATGTAAATATAAACGGAATACAATGATTTGCAAATCATTTTCAACCCATATTCAGTTGAATATGCTACGACGACAACATATTTGATGTTCAAACTGATAAACATTTTTTTTTTTGCAATTAATCATTAACTTTAGAATTTGATGCCAGCAACACTTGACAAAGAAGTTGGGAAAGGTGGCAATAAATACTGATAAAGTTGAGGAATGCTCATCAAACACTTATTTGGAACATCCCACAGGTGTGCAGGCTAATTGGGAACAGGTGGGTGCCATGATTGGGTATAAAAGTAGATTCCATGAAAGGCTCAGTCATTCACAAACAAGGATGGGGCGAGAGTCACCACTTTGTCAACAAATGCGTGAGCAAATTGTTGAACAGTTTAAGAAAAAACTTTCTCAACCAGCTATTGCAAGGAATTTAGGGATTTCACCATCTACGGTCCGTAATATCATCAAAGGGTTCAGAGAATCTGGAGAAATCACTGCACGTAAGCAGCTAAGCCCGTGACTTTCGATCCCTCAGACTGTACTGCATCAACAAGCGACATCAGAGTGTAAAGGATATCACCACATGGGCTCAGGAACACTTCAGAAACCCACTGTCAGTAACTAAAGTTGGTCGCTACATCTGTAAGTGCAAGTTAAAACTCTCCTAAACAAGGCGAAAACCTTTTATCAACAACACCCAGAAACGCCGTCTGCTTCGCTGGGCCTGAGCTCATCTAACATGGACTGATACAAAGTGGAAAAGTGTTCTGTGGTCTGACGAGTCCACATTTCAAATTGTTTTTGGAAACTGTGGACGTCGTGTCCTCCGGACCAAAGAGGAAAAGAACCATCTGGATTGTTATAGCCGCAAAGTTGAAAAGCCAGCATGTGTGATGGTATGGGGGTGTATTAGTGCCCAAGACATGGGTAACTTACACATCTGTGAAGGCGCCATTAATGCTGAAAGGTACATACAGGTTTTGGAGCATATGTTGCCATCCAAGCAACGTTACCATGGACGCCCCTGCTTATTTCAGCAAGACAATGCCAAGCCACGTGTTACATCAACGTGGCTTCATAGTAAAAGAGTGTGGGTACTAGACTGGCCTGCCTGTAGTCCAGACCTGTCTCCCATTGAAAATGTGTGGCGCATTATGAAGCCTAAAATAGCACAACGGAGACCCCCGGACTGTTGAACAACTTAAGCTGTACATCAAGCAAGAATGGGAAAGAATTCCACCTGAGAAGCTTCAAAAATGTGTCTCCTCAGTTCCCAAACGTTTACTGAGTGTTGTTAAAAGGAAAGGCCATGGAACACAGTGATGAACATGCCCATTCCCAACTACTTTGGCACGTGTTGCAGCCAAGAAATTCTAAGTTGATTATTATTTGCAAAAAAAATATAAAGTTTATGAGTTTGAACATCAAATATCTTTTCTTTGTAGTGCATTCAATTGAATAAGGGTTGGAAAAGGATTTGCAAATCATTGTATTCCGTTTATATTTACATCTAACACATTTTCCCACCTCATATGGAAACGGGGTTTGTATTAGGCCGGAAGTTTGCATGTATTTTACAACCACTGGATTGATAATTATCCATCTGTCTATTTTGTATAACACTTGTCCCCATTAGACTCACAGGTGAGCTGAAGTTGACAGTTCCAGAAATTATTAGAAAGGAGCCGTATTGTCTACTCCTCATAGTTGTTTTAGATATGTTGTTCAATAGGTCATTAACAACACAAATGAGGAATTATTTCAGAAAACCTGTTTTGTGGGGGAATTTTTACTTTGTGTCATTCACATTCTCAGGGCAATGAACTGATCAGAACTGGACTGGTTAGATCGAAGAGCTCCGGTCTGGCTCTCCAGACTGACTAGTCAGACTAAAGCTGTCATATCAGTCTTTTAGCATGAATTGATGAATCCTGCCTGGACTCAGGCGAAATATTTTCCAAGACAACCTGAACATTGCAGTTGCAGTCCATTGCGCTGAGAATACAATTATCTGAATGAATTACATTTACAGGTATGTTAATCACAGACTCCCTTCAGTCTGCATTGAGTTTCCTCCCAAAGTATTCTTCCGGTCTTTTCCACAATGAACATAGTTCAAGCTTTAAATGCTTCACGTGGTAGAATTTCTAAAGGGAGATTTGAATAATAACCTCGAATTCAGGAGGAACAGTGTGGTTTTCGTCCTGGTCGTGGAACTGTGGACCAGCTCTATACTCTCGGCAGGGTCCTTGAGGGTGCATGGGAGTTTGCCCAACCAGTCTACATGTGCTTTGTGGACTTGGAGAAGGCATTCGACCGTGTCCCTCGGGAAGTCCTGTGGGGAGTGCTCAGAAAGAATGGGGTATCGGACTGTCTGATTGTGGCGGTCCGCTCCCTGTAGGATCAGTGTCAGAGCTTGGTCCGCATTGCCGGTAATAAGTCGGACACGTTTCCAGTGAGGGTTGGATTCCGCCAAGGCTGCCCTTTGTCACCGATTCTGTTCATAACTTTTATGGACAGAATTACTAGGCGCGGTTTGGTGGCTGCAGGATTAGGTCTCTGCTTTTTGCAGATGATGTGGTCCTGATGGCTTCATTTGGCCAGGATCTTCAGCTCTCACTGAATCGGTTCGCAGCCGAGTGTGAAGCGACTGGGATGGGAATCAGCACCTCCAAGTCCGAGTCCATGGTTCTTCCACCGAAAAGGGTGGAATGCCATCTCCGGGTTGGGGAGGAGACCCTGCCCCAAGTGGAGGAGTTCAAGTACCTCGGAGTCTTGTTCATGAGTGATGGAAGAGTGGATTGTGAGATCGACAGGCGAATCGGTGCGGCGTCTTCAGTAATGCGTACGCTGTATCGATCCGTTGTGGTGAAGAAAAAGCTGAGCCGGAAGGCAAAGCTCTCAATTTACCGGTCGATCTACGTTCCCATCCTCACCTATGGTCACGAGCTTTGGGTTATGACCGAAAGGACAAGATCACGGGTACAAGCGGCCGAAATGAGTTTCTTCCGCCGGTTGGCGAGGCTTTTCCTTAGAGATAGGATGAGAAGCTCTGCCATCCGGGGGGAGCTCAAACTAAAGCCGCTGTTCCTCCACATCGAGAGGAGTCTGATGAGGTGGTTCGGGCATCTGGTCAGGATGCCTCCCTAGGGAGGTGTTTCGGGCACGTCCGACCGGTAGGAGGCCACGGGGAAGTCCCAGGACACATTGGGAAGACTATGTCTCCCGGCTGGCCTGGGAACGCCTCGGGATCCCACGGGAAGAGATGGACGAAGTGGCTGGGGAGAGGAAAGACCCGACCTCGGATAAGCGAAAGAAGATGGATGGATGGATTTGAATAATGATTTTTTTTCAACCTGACCTCACAAAACACTAATCCTGCACCTTTGTTGCTGGATTTAACTTTGAAATTAAAGTAGCCTAAGAAAGAATAGAGAGAAAATTGGATCTAATTTTCTAAGAGGAAACCCCCGACTTCTTTTTATCATAATTTCCTGTTTTATATGTCAGTTGGTGTAGTAGACTTAATTAACATTGCAGATTCCGTGTTAGATTGGCATATTTGTTTACACTCTTATGTATAAATGTAATTTAAATCCCTCTATATCAAACACAATATTCATGTTTTTTTCTGCAGCATAGAGGAAGGTCTAAAGAGTGCTCAAAGTGTGCTTCAGGCACTTGGCCTGGACCCAACTTTGGAGGACTGCATCGCCACTCTGCGAGTATGTCAGATTGTTTCAACACGGGCTGCACATTTGTGTGCTGCCACTCTTGTGGCAGTACTCCGGCAGATCAGAGACAATAAAGCAGCTGAGAAGCTGCGCACCACGATCGGAGTGGATGGCTCTGTCTACAAAAATCATCCTGAGTAAGTACTCTTTTTCCAACACCATCATATGTTTCTAATTAAAAACAATGGAAAAAAATCGGTATACTGCACTATAAATCGCAAAAAAGGTTCTCAGCTCTATTTTGATGAATTTTATATAGGCAAAGAAAGACTGTATAATTGAAGTAACATATAATAGTATATTATTTATTCTGTAGTGGCAACCAGGGTGAAGTTAGTGGGTGGCTACATCAGAATTTTACTTTTGAGGGGGGGGAAAAACTTTTCAAAAGTAAAGTAGCCTGCATACTGTCCGCCTGAGTAGAAGAAGCACTTCAGTTCCGACTTTGTCTGCTGAGCCCCAGATGCAAATGAGGAAGTCCTTTTAATACACTGCAAAAACTGAAATCTAAGTAAGACTAAATATCTCAAATAAGGGTGATATTTGCTTATTTTCTGTCTGATAAGATAATTCTTCTCACTAAGCAGATTTTATGTTAGAGTGTTTTACTTGTTTTAAGGGTTTTGGTCCTAAATGATCTCAGTAAGATATTACAGCTTGTTGCTGAGATTTGATGACCTATATTGAGTAAAACATGCTTGAAACTAGAATGTCAACTGTTGCAAAGCTGTGTCATCAACACTCACAAGTATAAAACTACTTTTTTAAAGTAATCATTTCTTATTTCAAGCATGAAAAAAAAAATTATGATTTTGACATAATTGTGTCTCATAATTAAAACAGATGGGGCGGCATGGCGTAGTGGGTAGAGCAACCGTGCCAGAAACCTGAGGGTTGCAGGTTCGCTCCCCGCCTCTTACCATCCAAAAATCGCTGCCGTTGTGTCCTTGGGCAGGACAGTTCACCCTTTGCCCCCGGTGCCACTCACACCGGTGAATTGAATGATGAATGATGAAATTGCAGCCACGCTTCCGTCAGTCTACTCCAGGGCAGCTGTGGCTATGAAAGTAGCTTACCACCACCAGGTGTGAATGATTGATGGGTTCTACATGTAAAGCGACTTTGGGTACTTAGAAAAGCGCTATATAAATCCCCGATATTATTAGATGACAGCCAGATGGACTTTGCTGTTTTATTTTCAATGAAACAATAGAAAATACATACTCATATAGTAGTACAGTTGGCACAGTACAGTAAACTAGTTAATAAAGTTAATATTTAAACGTTTAACATGTGACATTTCTAACAGTTTTGAACAAAAATAGTTCATGCACATTCAGATAAATTCTTCCAAATTATTTAATTTGGGCCGGGGGCTGGGCTGTATATATGCGCACTAATTGACTGAAAGAGCACGCACTTGGCGCGATGATGTCATGTTATCCATGGAAAAATGCATTTTTAGACAATATGATTTGCATGAGCGGCTAGGAGACCCCGAGAGTAACAAGCGGTTGCCTTGTTGCCTTTCTATTAAGAAAAATAAATTAGTTTTTAGTGTAAGTTTGCTGGTTTCAAGAAATGTAATGCCGAGCGCATATCATTATGTCAAGATAATGGCACTAGCATTTACTTAATTTAAGAATGTTTTTCAACATATTGAGCAAAAAGGTCTCTTTTTTTTTCTACCAAGAAAAGTGCTCTTGTTATTAGTGAGAATATACTTATTTTAAGGTATTTTTGGGTTCATTGAGGTTAGCTTGACAAGCCAAATTTTCTTGTTCCATTGGCAAATAATTTTGCTTAGTTCAAATAAAATACCCCTAATTTTTGAATTTTTTTCTTGTGTTTGAACACTGACTTTTTGCAATGTAGGGTATTTAAGCAAGCAAGCTTGTGGCGATAACATAAGGCGATGGTGCATGAGAAGGTGTACCGCGAAATACAAAAATGAACAAGTAGCCAGGCTAGGAGGCAGGACACTGGGCTAGCGATGAGACATGCCGGGATAATACTATTCACCAGATAGACGTTGGTAAATTGAGAACGAGTGACAAAAATAGCTAACCGCACAAGGAGGTAAAAGAGCTATCTTGTGCAGGAACAAATGGAGGAAAGAACCTGGCGTCTCTCAGCTGCACACCCTCCGCTGATAAAGGGTGGAAGCAATCAGCAACAGGTGCGTCCAGTTGCTCCCTCTCCAGCCGGAGGGAGTGCTACAGGAAGAGGGAAAAAGAAACAAGAGTGGACAGGCACAAAATTAATGAAAAGCAGTGAGGCATAATCAAGGAAAAGAACACATCAGCCTAAAAAGGGATGTAAGATGTTTTTTCAACAAAAAAGTACAGTGACTGATTGACACATGTCAAAGTACATGTCAAACTACTTCCATAACGTAAATGACCGCCATAACCACAACACCAGGGGCAGCTCCACAAACCACGTTAAACCCAGATTCCGATCTAACAAAGGTCTTAACTCATTCTCCTTCTATGCCACATCATTATGGAATGCACTCCCAACAGGTGTAAAAGAAAGTGCATCTCTATCCTCCGTCAAAACCGCACTAAAAGAACACCTCCAGGCAACTTCAACCCTAGACTTATACCCTCCCCCCACCACATCCCACCTCCCCGGATTGTAAATACCATATTTTACACACTATAAGGCGCACTTAAAAACCTCCAATTTTCTCAAAAGCTGACAGTGCGCCTTATAATCCGGTGCGCCTTATACACTGCAAAAAGTCGGTGTACAAAAACAAGACAAAAAAATACAAAATTAGTGGTATTTTAATTTGAACTAAGCAAAATTGTCTGCCAATAGAACAAGAAAATTCGGCTTGTCAAGACTTTCCAAAACAAGTAAAATTAGCTAACCTCAATGAACCCAAAATACCTTAAAATAAGTATAGTCTCACTAATAAGTGCACTTTTCTTGGTAGAAAAAAAAAGAGACCTTTTTGCTCGATATGTTGAAAAATATTCTTAAATTAAATAAATGCTAGTGCCATTATCTTGACATAATGATGTGCGCTCGGCATCAGGATTTTATTTCATGCTTGAAGTAAGAATTATTACTTTAAAAAAGTAGTTTTATACTTATGTGTGTTGATGACACAGCTTTGCAACAGTTGATATTCTAGTTTCAAGCATGTTTTACTCAATATAGGTCATCACATCTAATAATACTAATATCTTACTGAGATCATTTAGGACCAAAACACTTAAAACAAGTAAAACACTCTAACATAAAATCTGCTTAGTGAGAAGAATTATCTTATCAGACACAAAATAAGCAAATATCACCCTTATTTGAGATATTTAATCTTACTTAGATTTCAGTTTTTGCAGTGTATGTGATATAAATGTTGCACTACATGTTATACCTTGCTGTTGTTAAAAGATAAACGAAACACCACGTCACTGACTTTACCTCGGGGAAAATAATAAAACAGCTGTTTATTCGTTTTGGGAGTGAACGGAGTTGTCAGAACGCTGGTTTGTAATCTATTAATAAAGTTTGACTTACCTATCTGACTGTTTTGTTGACATTCCCTTTAGCGCAGCTCCATCTAATGGATGCATAACGTAACTTCAGCCTCTACTGTAGAATCTATTCTATGCGCCTTATAATCCGGTGCGCCTTATAATGCGGTGCGCCTTATATATGAACAAAGTTTTAAAATAGGCCATTCATTGAAGGTGCGCCTTATAATTCGGTGCGCCTTATAGTGCGGAAAATACGATAATCAAATGTATATACTTGTTCTTATGCTTTCTGAACTCACTATGTTCACTGCTCGCTGTACATATCCTACCAAGTCAGACCTACACTGTTACAATGTCCATTTCTCAGATGATATAATTGTTGATGACTGAAGTGCTGATATCAACCAAACCTAACGCCCCCGCCCCAACCCCCTCCACGTCCCACCCCCCGGATTGTAAATAATGTAAATAATTCAATGTATATACCTTGATGATGAACTTGTGTGATGACTGTATTATGATGATAGTATATATTTGTACCATGAATTGATTAACGTGGACCCCGACTTAAACAAGTTGAAAAACGTATTCGGGTGTTACCATTTAGTGGTCAATGGTACGGAATATGTACTGTGCTGTGCAATCTACTAATAAAAGTTTCAATCAATCAATAAATCAAAACACCACCTTTTAGTCCCAGGCCTGACCGGGGATAAAGAATTTCTGCCAAGTTGGATTTATTCATTATTAATCTAACATTTTCATCACTCGGGCAAAATATGTTCTATTTAGGACCATTTAGATACTGTGCGTTTTTTTTCTTTTTACATTATGAGAACCTCAACAATAACAACCTTCTCATCAGGAGAAGCGTGTTGGGAAGTGACCTCATTTATCAACAGTGCAGCCAAAAGAGTATCAAGCAAAGGTATTTCTTGAACCTCACAATCAGAGAGGCAAAATGGCAATAGAGCATACTTGCCAACCCTCCCGGATTTTCCGGGAGACTCCCGAAATTCAGCGCCTCTCCCGAAAACCTCCCGGGACAAATTTTCTCCCGAAAATCTCCCGAAATTCAGGCGGACTCAGGTCCTCATGGACAATATAAACAGCATACCTGCCCAATCATGTTATAACTGTAGAATGATGGAGGGCGAGTTCTTGGTTTCTTATGTGGGTTTAATGTTAGGCAGTTTCATTAACGTCCTCCCAGCGCTGTAACAACACACAACAACAGCAGTCACGTTTTTGTCTACGTAAAGCAGTTCGTCTGCCGTAAACAGCAATGTTGTGACACTCTTAAACAGGACAATACTGCCATCTAGTGCATTTGATGAAAGCACTTTTGTGCGTGCCACACATCAATGCATCATCAAAGAGGGTGTTCAGCATGGTTAGAAAAATAGTGACAGAGAATAGAACAAGGATGGACAATTCAACCCTTACCTCAACAATGAGTAGATGAGTGTTATGTGTGTGTATATGTGTAAATAAATGAACACTGAAATTCAAGTATTTATTTTATATATATATATATATATATATATATATATATATATATATATATATATATATATATATATATATATATATATATATATATATATACATACCTGCCAACTACTCCGGTTTTCCCGTAATTAGTACGGTTTTCATCAACCTAAAAAAAATACGGTTTTTCATTAATTAAAAAAAAATAATTTTTTTTAAAGTTTTTTTTCACGAAATCGCGTAACAACGATCACAATCGACACTGCTTCCCGTAACTTCCTATCGAGCCATTCCGAATGCCATGCGCGAGGCTATTTATAGCACCGCTGCCAGGCACGAGGCACCTGTTGCCCATTGTTTCCAAACGAGCAAACGATCATGGAATCAGCCGGAGAAAAATCGCAAACGAGTCTTAAACTGAAAAGAAAACTGCAGTCATTCCGTGAAGAATATTCAAAAGCCTATCCGGGAATAATTATCCGTTCCAAAAAGGGTGAAAATTACGCGAATTGCACCTTGTGCAGACAAGATTTTTCGATCGGACACGGAGGAATTAGCGATGTAAAAGACCGCGTTGGGACAAAAAAACACAAGTCTAATGCCGTTGCTAAATTTGGATTTCAGCCACAAAAAGGTAATGACACCAATGTTATCTATTGGAATTGTTTAGTACTGTTATACTGTTAAAAGTGTTTATACTATTTATGCTTTCAAGTCCAAGTTGAAGAAATCTTGTTAAATGTTGACAGCATAACTACCAAAATACAGAAGTATGTCCTTAATATTTTTGCAGTGCTATTTCTGTTGAAAAGTTAAAATGATTACATTAGAGATGTGATGTGCCACTTTTCAAGTGTCTGATGGCTTAAATTAATTTTCATTAATTTTTCATATTTTGAATTCTTTTGAAAGGCTTACAAAAAAACTACATTTGAATTGTAATTCCATGCTATTGACAGGACTATTAATTTTAATGAAGTTAGTTTACCATGCTTACAGTATGATAATTGTGATAGAAATGTGAATTTTAGGCACAGAATATTTTTTACAATTGAACAAGGCAGTAGATTATACAAGCTTGGACAGAAAGTTAATAATGACACCAATTTTTTTTTAAATGGAATTGTTTAGTACTGTTTTACCATTTGTTTACTGTAAAAAGTGTTTATACTGTTTATACTTTCAATTAACAAATTGAAGTCTTGTGAAAGGTTGACAGGATAACTGGCATTAACTGTCAAAATAATTTCAAACTATTGAAGTTAGCTTACAGAATAAACATGTCAATCAACCCATATGATTTTTGCTGTAATATTTTTGTTTTGAAAAGTCACTGTGACTGATAGAAAAGTGATGATTTTAGCAACATTTTAACCTGTCTGAATGCTAATAATCATTTTGCGTCGGGGGGCTGAACCCCCCACCAGGACTTTGTCCTGGCTACTGGCTACTAGGTTTTTCTGATTTCAAAAGTTGGCAGGTATGTTATCATTCCACAAAGTTTGCAATTGCTGTGCCCATGGCAAACCAAAAAGCCAAGGCCGTGGCATAGTGTTCATATGGGACCAGTTTCTTGTTAGTTAGGGAATACCGGAAAAACTTCACAGCGATCAACGCCCTGACTTTGAGGCCCGACCATCCTAGAACTTTGTGAAATAAAGGTTATCCACAAAATAAGAACTAGTAAGAACACCCCAGAGGACCTTGTCGAACGGTTTGACTAAACATTTTTTGGACATGTTAGGAACGTTGGCTCTACAGGAAAATCATTGGAATGATTTTGCAAAACCCCCTAATGCATGCTTATAACTGCACAATGAATTAATTCATTCAATTGTATTAGTTGATTAGACTGTAGTGCGTTACACGATCAAAGGGCACAAACTGACAAAATACCACTCACATTCACACCTTCCAACAATTAATAGTTTCCACTTAGCCTATTATTAGCCAGAGTACCTGGAGAAAATGTATTGCACTTAAGGACAGAACATTACAACACTACATCTGGCTCCTTTAGAGACAGGAGAACAAGCTGAAAGCCTGAGGAAGACATGCACTCAGGCTAAGAAAAACAAGAATGTACTTCAATTACACACTTACACTATATTAAATAATTTTCTAAGTGCTCACAAGTGGGATTTCAGTACACTATTTTATACACAAAACATATATATTCTGTCAGAACAAATTGTATCCGGTCCCTCTCTTCTCCTCATTTGTTGTGTCGCCAATTGGGCTGATTGAAGACATCATGTCCTTGTGTGTAGCAATCATGGGCACACTTACATCACGCAGCTGACTAACCGCTGGTAATGATCAGCAAACAAAGAAAAGCAGTGCATTGAACAAAAACAACTGATTAATTTTGTTGCTAAATACATGCGTACAGTATGACACTGAACAACAAGGACAGAGATGTGTGTGCTGTTTCTTAAGTTGCGATGGCTGTAATTGCTTTTTTTGCTTTACATCCCTGCTTTCCTTCTGTGATAATGACTGTTGCTGCCAAAAAAGTGAGGAAAATAAGTATTTAATACTCCTGCTGACTTAAGCCCCTTGAAAATATATTTTCAGAGTTGTTATGGTAGGTTTATTGTACGAAAAAATAATAATGAATGTTGTTAATTAGAGATGTCCGATAATGGCTTTTTTGCCGATTTTGTCCAACTCTTAATTACCGATTCCGATATCAACCGATACCGATATACACAGTCGTGGAATTAACACATTATTATGCCACATTTTTTTGTGATGCCCCGCTGGATGCATTAAACAATGTAACAAGGTTTTCGCAAAATAAGAGAACAACTTCAACTCCAATTATGGAAAAAAGTGCCAACATGGCACTGCCATATTTATTATTGAAGTCACAAAGTGCATTATTTTTTTTAACATGCCTCAAGCTTGGAATTTGGTTCATGCTCTCCCTGAGATAATCCTGATACCCACTACAACTATGGGAAATGCTATACTTTGACTTTCACTAAGTCTAAGTCTAAGAAAGTGCATTATTCTTTGTTTTTTTGAAACTTGCCTCAATCAAATCAAATCAAATCAACTTTATTTATAAAGCACATTTAAAATTTACCACAGGGGTAGCCAAAGTGCTGTACAATGAGCAGGTTAAAAGATAAAACGAGTACCGAGCAAACACAACACAACACAAACAGAACATGATAAAAAATAAATAATTAAAATAGAATTAATAAAAACATAAAAACATAAAAACAGGATCACAGCAGGTGTATTATGGGGCGCCATTGCAGGATGGATATCACTCAGTGTTAAAAGCCATGGAATAAAAGTATGTTTTTAAGAGAGATTTAAAAACAGGAAGAGAGGAGGCTTGTCTAACACTCAGGGGTAGGTCGTTCCAGAGCTTGGGAGCAGCAACGGCGAAAGCTCTGTCACCTCTAAGCTTCAGCCTTGTGTCAGGGACCGTCAACAGCAGCTGATCGGCTGATCTTAAGGATCGGGTGGGGCAGTAAGGCTGAAGGAGGTCGGAGAGATAGGTTGGCGCGAGGTTGTTTAGACATTTAAAAACAAATAAAAGGAGTTTAAAATGTATTCGGTAACGCACAGGGAGCCAGTGAAGGGACGCTAAAATAGGGGTGATGTGCTCACGTCTGCGGGTCTGTGTTAGCAGACGAGCAGCAGAGTTCTGTACGAGCTGCAGGCGGGCGAGGGAGGCCTGGCTAATGCCAACATACAGGGCATTACAGTAATCAAGACGAGTCGAGATAAAAGCGTGGATTAATTTCTCAAGATCATGTCTTGATAAAAGCGGTTTCACTTTCGCTATTTGGCGTAATTGATAAAAGCTTTTTTGAACGACGCTGCTGATTTGTTTTTCGAATTTAAAATCTGAGTCAAACTTTACCCCCAGGTTTGTGACAGAGTCGCTGAGATACGGGGTCAGAGTGCCGAGGTCAACGTTGGGGGAGGGAGAGCGACTTGGACCGAACAACATAACTTCTGTTTTGTCTTCATTTAGGCTCAGGAAGTTAGCTGAAAGCCAGACTTTGATGTCGTGCAGGCAGTCAATAAGACTTTGAACCGTGTTATTTTGTGCCATGGGAAAATAAATCTGGCAATCATCGGCATAAAAATGAAATGCAATACTGTACTTCCTAAAAATAGAACCAAGGGGGAGAAGGTAAAGCGCAAATAAAATTGGGGCAAGGATTGAACCCTGGGGGACCCCATGTGGTAAAGGAGCTGTGGACGACATAAAACTGTCTACTTTTACACAAAAACTCCTGTCGGTTAGGTACGACCGGAACCAGTTGAGGGCGGCGCCCTTAATGCCCACACAGTTCTCAAGACGAGTGATTAAGGTGGCGTGGTCGACGGTGTCGAACGCAGCAGACAGATCTAAAAGCACCAGGACAACATATTTACCAGAATCAGTGGACAGGAGGATATCGTTAAAAACTTTTAGAAGCGCTGACTCTGTGCTGTGGAGGGCTTTAAAACCGGACTGGAACAGCTCAGTGATACCATTATCCTCTAAGAAGGGCAGCAACTGACTGTAGACAACCTTCTCTAATATTTTGGAAATGTATGGAAGATTAGAGATAGGTCTGAAGTTAGAGAGGAGAGAGGGGTCGAGGCTGGGTTTTTTAAGTAGAGGTCGTACCACTGCATGTTTAAACTCTACTGGAACTATTCCAGAAGAGAGGCTACTATTGATAATGTTAAGGACACTTGATCCAATAGTAGCAAGTACCTCCTTAAACAGGCGAGGTGGGAGGGCATCTGCAGGAGAACCAGAGGGCTTCATATGACTAACTGTGTCACTTAAAAAAGAAAAGGACACCGGCTCAAACTGATGGAAAACAGAAGAGAAATGCAGGGGAACAGAAGGGTCATATGAAGGCTGAGATAGACTGGCTCTAGTTGACACAATTTTGTCAGTGAAAAA
Organism: Nerophis lumbriciformis; assembly: GCF_033978685.3. Taxonomy (NCBI): domain Eukaryota; kingdom Metazoa; phylum Chordata; class Actinopteri; order Syngnathiformes; family Syngnathidae; genus Nerophis; species Nerophis lumbriciformis. The sequence continues at coordinate 4,443,261 of NC_084559.2, read as the reverse complement.
ATGGAGACAATTTTCACAGAATTCAAAAGAAGCATCAAAACCAGCAGATTTGGGAGCATCAATGACAGTGTTAATAGTTTTAAACAGAACTCTGGGGTTGTTACAGTTAGAAGATATAATCTGAGATAGATATATATTCATTTCTGCTTTTACAGTCATCTGAAAGGAAAACAGGCTTTCTTTAAAAATGGCAAAGGACACATGCAGCCTGTCTTTTTTCCATTTTCTCTCTGCTCTTCTACATACGCGCCTGGCAGCCCGAGTGACGTCATTCAACCAGGGTTGAGGCGTGGTTTTAGCGCGGCGGCATTTGAAAGGCGCGATCGTGTCCAGTGTTTGTGAACAGATAGAGTTGAACCCAGAAACCAACTCTTCAGTATTCAGACACACAGATGCTGCAGAAAACAACAGCTACAAAAACAATGAAGGCACACAGCTTCAGTCCAGAGTAGGGATGTCCCGATCCGATATTTGGATCGGATCGGCCGCCGATATTTGCCAAAAAATGCGTATCGGCAAGGCATGGGAAAATGCCGATCCAGATCCAGTTTAAAAAAAAACTCCGGTCCGTGTTTTCCTACGCAACGATTTAAATAATACATTCCACTTTTCTGCTGCGCCGTAATTTCCGTCCCGCATTTTCCAGCACGTTGCTTTTAGCTGCTGGCATTACACGACAGGCTCTTCTCACTCTTTCCTGTGTCTCCCTCTCACAGACAGCGAGCGCACCTTCTTACACACGTCACATACTGTCACGTCATACGTCACATACTGTCACATACGTATACGTCCTCCCCGAGCAGAGAGGTAGCAGCATGGCTAACGTTAGCTGTGATGCTAGCGCAAAGCCGCTAAGGTGCGCGCCTGCTCAAATGTCCTCTGCGCATAGCAATTATATGCCACGCACAAAATCAAATAAAAAAATAAGCGCATAACAATTTTCGACACACGGACACGACAGAGAAAACCGTTTTCATCATCATTGTTCAAATATTGTGACGTCTGTCGAGACGCTTATCTCCATTCGGTGCCACACGTCCACACCATCAAAATGCAGAGGCAAAAATTTCCAGATCAACACCGTCTGAAAACATTAGTGATCTATTTAGTTGTGATTTCCTTCTCTGCATGAAAGTTTAAAAGTAGCATATATTAATGCAGTATGAAGAAGACTCGAAGACTTCTATGGAAATGCAAGAACCGAGACTCAGATTTCCCTCGCCCGGACGCGGGTCACCGGGGCCCCCCTCCGGAGCCAGGCCCGGAGTTGGGGCACGATGGCGAGCGCCTGGTGGCCGGGCCTGTCCCCATGGGGCCCGGCCGGGCACAGCCCGAAGAGGCAACGTGGGTCCCCCCTCCAATGGGCTCACCACCCATAGCAGGGGCCATAGAGGTCGGGTGCAATGTGAGCTGGGCGGTAGCCGAAGGCAGGGCACTTGGCGGTCCGATCCTCGGCTACAGAAGCCAGCTCTTGGGACGTGGAACGTCACCTCGCTGGGGGGGAAGGAGCCTGAGCTAGTGCGCGAGGTAGAGAAGTTCCGGTTGGATATAGTCGGACTCACCTTGACGCACAGCAAGGGCTCTGGAACCAGTTCTCTCGAGAGGGGCTGGACTCTCTTCCACTCTGGCGTTGCCAGCAGTGGGAGGCGACGGGCTGGGGTGGCAATTCTTGTTGCCCCCCGGCTCAGAGCCTGCATGTTGGAGTTCAACCCGGTGGACGAGAGGGTAGCTTCCCTCCGCCTTCGGGTGGGGGGACGGGTCCTGACTGTTGTTTGCGCTTACGCGCCAAACAGCAGCTCAGAGTACCCACCCTTTTTGGATTCACTCGAGGGAGTACTTGAGAGTGCTCCCCCGGGTGATTCCCTCGTTCTACTGGGGGACTTCAACGCTCATATTGGCAACGACAGTGAAACCTGGAGAGGCGTGATTGGGAAGAATGGCCGCCCGGATCTGAACCCAAGTGGTGTTTTGTTATTGGACTTTTGTGCCCATCACGGATTGTCCATAACGAACACCATGTTCAAGCATAAGGGTGTCCATATGTGCACTTGGCACCAGGACACCCTAGGCCGCAGTTCTATGATCGACTTTGTAGTTGTGTCATCGGATTTGCGGCCTCATGTTTTGGACACTCGGGTGAAGAGAGGGGCGGAGCTTTCTACCGATCACCACCTGGTGGTAAGTTGGCTGCGATGGTGGGGGAGGATGCCGGACAGACCTGGCAGGCCCAAACGCATTGTGAGGGTTTGCTGGGAACGTCTGGCAGAGTCTCCTGTCAGAGAGAGTTTCAATTCCCACCTCCGGAAGAACTTTGAACATGTCACGAGGGAGGTGCTGGACATTGAGTCCGAGTGGACCATGTTCCGCACCTCTATTGTCGAGGCGGCTGATTGGAGCTGTGGCCGCAGGGTAGTTGGTGCCTGTCGTGGCGGTAATCCTAGAACCCGTTGGTGGACACCGGCGGTGAGGGATGCCGTCAAGCTGAAGAAGGAGTCCTATCGGGTTCTTTTGGCTCATGGGACTCCTGAGGCAGCGGACAGGTACCGACAGGCCAAGCGTTGTGCGGCTTCAGCGGTCGCGGAGGCAAAAACTCGGACATGGGAGGAGTTCGGGGAAGCCATGGAAAACGACTTCCGGACGGCTTCGAAGCGATTCTGGACCACCATCCACCGCCTCAGGAAGGGGAAGCAGTGCTCTACCAACACCGTGTATGGTGCGGATGGTGTTCTGCTGACCTCGACTGCGGAAGTTGTGGATCGGTGAAGGGAATACTTCGAAGACCTCCTCAATCCCACCAACACGTCTTCCTATGAGGAAGCAGTGCCTGAGGAATCTGTGGTGGGCTCTCCTATTTCTGGGGCTGAGGTTGCTGAGGTAGTTAAAAAGCTCCTCGGTGGCAAGGCCCCGGGGGTGGATGAGATCCGCCCGGAGTTCCTTAAGGCTCTGGATGCTGTAGGGCTGTCTTGGTTGACAAGACTCTGCAGCATCGCGTGGACATCGGGGGAAGTACCTCTGGATTGGCAGACCGGGGTGGTGGTTCCTCTCTTTAAAAAGGGGAACCGGAGGGTGTGTTCTAACTATCGTGGGATCACACTCCTCAGCCTTCCCGGTAAGGTCTATTCAGGTGTACTGGAGAGGAGGCTACGCCGGATAGTCGAACCTCGGATTCAGGAGGAACAGTGTGGTTTTCGTCCTGGTCGTGGAACTGTGGACCAGCTCTATACTCTCGGCAGGGTCCTTGAGGGTGCATGGGAGTTTGCCCAACCAGTCTACATGTGCTTTGTGGACTTGGAGAAGGCATTCGACCGTGTCCCTCGGGAAGTCCTGTGGGGAGTGCTCAGAGAGTATGGGGTTTCGGACTGTCTGATTGTGGCGGTCCGCTCCCTGTATGATCAGTGTCAGAGCTTGGTTCGCATTGCCGGCAGTAAGTCGGACACGTTTCCGGTGAGGGTTGGACTCCGCCAAGGCTGCCCTTTGTCACCGATTCTGTTCATAACTTTTATGGACAGAATTTCTAGGCGCAGTCAAGGCGTTGAGGGGATCCGGTTTGGTGGCTGCAGGATTAGGTCTCTGCTTTTTGCAGATGATTTGGTCCTGATGGCTTCATCTGGCCAGGATCTTCAGCTCTCACTGGATCGGTTCGCAGCTGAGTGTGAAGCGACTGGGATGAGAATCAGCACCTCCAAGTCCGAGTCCATGGTTCTCGCCCGGAAAAGGGTGGAGTGCCATCTCCGGGTTGGGGAGGAGATCTTGCCCCAAGTGGAGGAGTTCAAGTACCTTGGAGTCTTGTTCACGAGTGAGGGAAGAGTGGATCGTGAGATCGACAGGCGGATCGGTGCGGCGTCTTCAGTAATGCGGACGCTGTATCGATCCGTTGTGGTGAAGAAGGAGCTGAGCCGGAAGGCAAAGCTCTCAATTTACCGGTCGATCTACGTTCCCATCCTCACCTATGGTCATGAGCTTTGGGTTATGACCGAAAGGACAAGATCACGGGTACAAGCGGCCGAAATGAGTTTCCTCCGCCGGGTGGCGGGGCTCTCCCTTAGAGATAGGGTGAGAAGCTCTGTCATCCGGGGGGAGCTCAAAGTAAAGCCGCTGCTCCTCCACATCGAGAGGAGCCAGATGAGGTGGTTCGGGCATCTGGTCAGGATGCCACCCGAGCGCCTCCCTAAGGAGGTGTTTAGGGCATGTCCGACCGGTAGGAGGCCACGAGGAAGACCCAGGACACGTTGGGAAGACTATGTCTCCCGGCTGGCCTGGGAACGCCTCGGGATCCCCCGGGAGGAGCTGGACGAAGTGGCTGGGGAGAGGGAAGTCTGGGCTTCCCTGCTTAGGCTGCTGCCCCCGCGACCCGACCTCGGATAAGCGGAAGAAGATGGATGGATGGATGGATGGAAGAAGAATGTTTTAATGTAGACATGCAAGCCTTGAAAGAAAATTTTGAAAATCAAGACTACATTTCCTGCAAATGGGTGCATTTCTACCCTATATTTTAACTTTAGATTTATTCTCATATCAAACTCTTTTGGCTGTCTTTTTGACACTTACATCCGGCGCCCCCCTCCACACCCTGGATTATAAATAATGTAAATAATTCAATGTGATTATCTTGTGTGATGACTGTATTATGATGATAGTATATATCTGATAGTATATATCTGTATCATGAATCAATTTAAGTGGACCCCGACTTAAACAAGTTGAAAAACCTATTGGGGTGTTACCATTTAGTGGTCAATTGTACGGATTATGTACTTCACTGTGCAACCTACTAATAAAAGTCTCAATCAATCAATCAAAACACATAGAATCATCATACTGCTGTGATTATATGCAGATACCGATACTGACCGATACTGGCCTATCCGAGCATGTATTAAAGTTTAAAGTTATTTAGCCTACTTAGTTGTCAGAATCATGTTGAAAAGGGTTTTAGTACTCTTGATAACAACTAGCCAGCTGAATTAGGGGAGTTTGAATAATACACAATGGTTGGTAACAAGAAACTGACCTGTTTATTCAAGGATAAACACAAAATAGACAAAATTATACATGACAAACAGAAATGGCATCATTGAACTAGGGCTGGGCGATATGGCCTTTTTTTAATATTGCGATATTTTAAGGCCATATTGCGATACACGATATATATCTCGATATTTTGCCTTAGCCTTGAATGAACACTTGATGCATATAATCACAGCAGTATGATGATTCTATGTGTTTTGATTGATTGAGACTTTTATTAGTAGGTTGCACAGTGAAGTACATATTCCGTACAATTGACCACTAAATGGTAACACCCGAATAAGTTTATCAACTTGTTTAAGTCGGGGTCCACTTAAATTGATTCATGATACAGATATATACTATCATATACTGTATATACTATCATCATAATACAGTCATCACACAAGATAATCACATTGAATTATTTACATTATTTATAATCCAGGGTGTGGAGGGGGGCGCCGGATGTAAGTGTCAGAGTTTGATATGAGAATAAATCTAAAGTTAAAATATAGGGTAGAAATGCACCCATTTGCAGGAAATGTAGTCTTGATTTTCAAAATGTTCTTTCAAGGCTTGCATGTCTACATTAAAACATTCTTCTTCATACTGCATTAATATATGCTACTTTTAAACTTTCATGCAGAGAAGGAAATCACAACTAAAAAAATCACTAATTTCTTCATACGGTGTTGATGTGGAAATTTTTGCCTCTGCATTTTGATGGTGTGGGCGTGTGGCACCGAATGGAGATAAGCGTCTCGACAGACGTCACAATATTTGATAAATGATGACGAAAACTGTTGTCTCTGTCGTGTCCGTGTGTCGAAAATTGTTATGCGCTTATTTTTTTATTTGATTTTGTGCGTGGCATAGATTTGCTATGCGCAGAGGACGCTTAAACAGTGCGCAATTGCACAAACGCGCACCTTAGAGAGAACGTTGGTCACACGGCTGCGCTAGCATCACAGCTAACGTTAGCCATGCTGCTACCTCTCTGCTCGGGGAGGACGTGTACGTATGTGACGTATGACGTGACAGTATGTGACGTATGACGTGACAGTATGTGACGTGTGTAAGAAGGTGCGCTTGCTGTCTGTGAGAGGGAGACACAGAAAAGAGTGAGAAGAGCCTGTCGTGTATTGCCAGCAGCTAAAAGCAACTGCGTGAGAATTGTGGATGTGTTGAAGGTGTGCTGGAAAATGCGGAACGGAAATTACGGCGCAGCAGAAAAGTGGAATGTATTATTTAAATCGGTGCGTAGGAAAACACGGACCGGAGTTTTTTTTAAACTGGATCTGGATCTGCATTTTTCCATGCCTTGCCGATACGCAATTTTTGGCAAATATCGGCAGCCGATCCGATCCAAATATCGGATCGGGACATCCCTACTGCACATTCAGCAAATCGTCTCCTTGGTGTTGATAGTCTCACTTTGTTCCTAAGGATTAAAACCGAAATTGGTGGGTGCGGTGGGATTTGGTTTCGCGATCATTTTGTTCTCCATGTTCGTTACTTTGTCCATCACAAGCTAAAGCACGCATGAACATGGCAGTCATCGGCGCTGGAAAAGTTACCAAGTTCATTTTCATTTATTGTTCGGTAATTGACTTAACGAATATCGGCTCCAGTTGTCAGAGCTCCGCATATTGAGCCACAACAAAACTGTGTACAGTACAACTAATTACTTAAATGATTGATTTGTTTTTGCTTTTTGCACCCTATTTGTTGTAAATAACCAATGCATGACATACATTGAACTCTATATTGATAGTTTCAGCCATTTTATTATTGGTTTAATCTTTTTTGTAAACTTTACCTAGGTTTCCAAGGAGGCTCCACAAGATGGTAAAACGGCTTGTGCCTGACTGCGAAGTGCGTTTTTTGAGGTCTGAGGTTGGCAGTGGGAAAGGTGCTGCTATGGTCACAGCCGTCGCCTTACGCCTCGCTGCTCAGAATGCTGACCGTCAACGCATCCTTAACACTCTGCGTTTGAATCGGGAGCAGCTGCTGAGAGTGAAAACACTCGTAGGTGAAGGTATGCTGCGAGGCCTGTCAAAGCAAGAACATGACCAGGCCAGCATCAGGATGCTTCCAACATTTGTCGGGTCCATTCCAGATGGAACAGGTAGCTCTTTACACACATATAAATCCCTTCCATGACTGATACTTGCGTATGACTATTCTCTGTTTTTAGAACATGGGGATTTCTTGGTTTTGGACCTTGGAGGCTCAAGTTTTAGAGTGTTGCTTGTGCATGTGCGAAGCGGCAAAAGACACAACGTTGACATGCACCAGAAGGTCTACAATATCCCACAGGAGACAATGCAAGGCACAGGAGAAGAGGTAAAGTCTCTTGCACCTCTCAAGAAAACACTCATTGTAGTGCTTGCGAAGTACTAGATTATTTGCCCAAAAGGTGCCTTACCCTATATTTGCTACATGATGTGAACGTGCCACATCATGAGGTTAGGGCAGGGGTCGGCAACCTTTACCAGTCAAAGAGCCATTTTGACGAGTTTCACAAATTATAGAAAACAATGGGAGCCGCAAAAATGTTTTGAAATTTTAAATGAAATAACGCTGCACACGAATGTTTTTTTTTTTTTTGCTTTGTGCTATGTATAACCAGGGGTCTCAGACACGTTGCCCACACCTTTATGTGGAATTTGAAAGCTGGTGCGGCACGCGGGTTTTAATTGAATGGCGCTTGTCAGCGTCATGCGTGCCGTGATGGTACAGCATATAGCACCCACTACAGTCAGCGTGCCTGATCAGCCATACATTGTATGGGGCTTCCGCTTTGCTCACGTGTGTAACAGCAAGGCATACTTGGTCAACAACCACACAGGTCACACTGACGGTGGCGGTATAAAAAAAACAAAACAAACTTTAACACTCTTACTAATAATGCGCCACACTGTGAACCCACACCAAACAAGAATGACAAACAAATTTCGAGAGAACATCTGCACCGTAACACAACATAAACACAACAGGACAAATACCCAGAATCCCATGCAGCCCTAACTCTTCCGGGATACATTATACACCCCCCGCTACCAAACCCCGCCCACCTCAACCGACGCACAGAAAGGGGGGGGGGGTGTTTGGTGGTAGCAGGGGTGTATAATGTAGCCCGGAAGAGTCAGGGCTGCATGGGATTCTGGGTGTTTGTTCTGTTGTGTTTATGTTGTGTTAAGGTGCAGATGTTCTCCCGAAATGTGTTTGTCATTCTTGTTTGGTTTTGGTTCAAAGTGTGGCGCATTATTAGTAAGAGTGTTAAAGTTGTTTTATATGACCACCGTCAGTGTAACCTGTGTGGCTATTGACCAAGTATGCCTTGCTGTCACGTACGTGTGCAAGCAAAAGATGTAGAATGTATAACAAGTGTTGGGCTGGCACTCTGTTAATACAGATTGTAGAGGGCGCCAAATGTTGTACCATCATGGCACGCCCTTGTTATAGCCGTAAGGGTGAAAATCGGTGAACATTAATCCCGAGAGTTTTCTGCGAATGGCACTGAATTCCGGAAGTCTCACGGGAAAATTGGGGGGTTCAGCAAGTAAGCTGCTGAGCCGCATCAGAGTGATCAAAGAGCCGCATGCGGCTCCGGAGCCGCGGGCTGCCGACCCCTGGGTTAGGGTGTTTTAAGGTTTCATTTTTATGCCACTCTTAAATCTTGCTAACGGTCAGGAACTAGATCTTTTTGACATTTCCACCATAACTTTTGAATTCCTCACAACTTTAGGAAGTGGCTACACTGCAAAAACTGAAATCTAAGTAAGATTAAATATCAAATAAGGGTGATATTTGCTTATTTTCTGTCTGATAAGAATTTCCTGCCTTGCAAGAACATGTGACACAAAATGAAATGAAGATTGTGAACAGGTGGGTGCCATGATTGGGTATAAAAGCAGCTTCCATGAAATTCACAAACAAGGATGGGGTGAGGGTCACCACTTTGTGAACAAATGCCTGAGAAAATTGTCGAACAGTTTAAGAACAACATTTCTCAACCAGCTATTGCAAGGAATTTAGGGATTTCACCATCTGCGGTCCGTAATATCATCAAAAAGTTCAGAGGGTCTTAGAAATGTGTCCTGTGAAAAAACGTCCGACCGGAACTCTCTAATAACTAAAGTTCCTTGGGTGAATAATGTAACCTCACTACACCGGTATGTTTTAGCGCTTTCATGGCGAGTTTCCTGACAGATATAAGTAAGAACTTTACACTACTTTATATTAGAAATGGCAACAGCGGAGGATGAATGTCCCATTAGAAGAGCTTACCAAAGTCGTACTAAAACATTTTGATTAATTTTTGAGCGCGGTGTGTAATGTTCTATATTTTTAATGGAACATATAACATGTTGGTGTTGTTTACTTGAGTCATATTGCCATCATAGTGCAGTCTACATGTGTCTCTTATGTGTGACTGCCATCTACTGGTCACACTTATCATGACACCATGTACACTGCAAAAACTGAAATCTAAGTAAGATTAAATATCTCAAATAAGGGTGATATTTGCTTATTTTCTGTCTGATAAGATCATTCTTCTCATTAAACAGATTTTATTTTAAGTGTTTTGCTTGTTTTAAAGGTTTTGGTCCTAAATGATCTCAGTGAGATATTACAGCTTGTAGCTGAGATTTTATGACCTATATTGAGTAAAAAATGCTTGAAACTATAATATCAACTGATGCAAAGCTGTGTCATTAAGACTCACAAGTATAAAACTACTTTTTTTAAAGTAATAATTTCTTACTTCAAGCATGAAAAAGAAAAATCATGATGCCGAGCGCATATCATTATGTCAAGATAATGGCACTAACATTTACTTAATTTAAGAATATTTTTCAACATATTGAGCAAAGAGGTCTCTTTTTTTTCTACCAAGAAAAGTGCACTTATTATTAGTGAGAATATGCTTATTTTAAGGTATATTTGGGTTCATTGAGGTTAGCTAATTTTGCTTGCTTTGGAAAGTCTTGACAAGGCAAATTTTCTTTTTCTATTGGCAGATAATTTTGCTTAGTTCAAATAAAATACCCCAAATTTTTGTATTTTTTTTCTTGGTTTTGAACACTGACTTTTTGCAGTGTACTTGCCGGGTATCCAGTGGTAATCGGTGACAGCTGCTAGTACCGGGGTTTGCTATTTCTTGAAACTGTCAGCCAGAAATAGTTTTTTGATGCAAGAATTGTGTATGCCTAAAATATTTGTCTACATTTAAAAAAAAACCAAACTAAAATTAGCAGTATAGGCCCTTGTAAATCTTTAGGGATTCATGTTCTTTTCCAGAGATGGTCAATTAGTAATCCCAAGGGTCCACAGGGGAAACCAAACATATTGTGAAGGACTGTGCCAAAAGGCACTATATCTCTTCACAACAGCAAATTAAGGAATTCAGTAGTTTTGAGTGATACTACAGATTTTGGTATTGTACCAAGTTATTGTAAGAGCAGTCATTGCTGATACCGATTCTTTTTACTTTAAAATGTTCAAGAATATTGAATAATTTCGTGATTTTGCTTTTAATTTGTTGATCATGATTGTGGTTCAAATACAACACGGTAAGCAAACAAAAATATCAACAAACCTATTTTGGAAAAATGTAGCAATATGTAAATACAACATAATAAGAAGTGTAATAATATCAACAAAATCTAAAAATTATACCCTTCTATTTAGAGGTGTCCGATAATATCGGCCTGCCGATATTATCGGCCGATAAATGCTTTAAAATGGAATATCGGAAATTATTGGTATCGGTTTTTTTATCGGTATCCTTTTTGTTTTTTTTAATTTAAATTTTTTTTTTTTTAATTCAATCAACATAAAAAACACAAGATACACTTACAATTAGTGCACCAACCCAAAAAACCTCCCTCCCCGATTCACACTCATTCACACAAAAGGGTTGTTTCTTTCTGTTATTAATATTGTGGTTCCTACATTATATATCAATATATATCAATACAGTCTGCAAGGGATACAGTCCGTAAGCACACATGATTGTGCGTGCTGCTGGTCCACTAATAGTACTAACCTTTAACAGTTAATTTTACTCATTTTCATTAATTACTAGTTTCTATGTAACTGTTTTTATATTGTTTTACTTTGTTTTTTATTCAAGAAAATGTTTTTAATTTATTTATCTTATTTTATTTTATTAATATTTAAAAAAAGGACCTTATCGTCACCATACCTGGTTGTCCAAATTAGGCATAATAATGTGTTAATTCCACGACTGTATATATCAGTATCGGTTGATATCGGTATCGGTAATTAAAGAGTTGGACAATATCGGAATATCGGATATCGGAAAAAAGCCATTATCGGACATCCCTACTTCTATTACATACAATTGTTTGAGAAAATATAAGTCAATAGTGTAAAATAAAATCCGAAGTGAAAACTTGGCTTTTTTTCACCCTTAAGCCTTTCTCTGTCTGAGGACTTTATTCTCTAAGGTGAGTTTGAGTTTGTAAATGACCTGGTATATATAAATAAATCTAAACAAAATGTGACAATATGAACAACACAACAAAAAACACAAATATTTGGCAAAATAAACTTTAAAAAATTAAAAATATCAATGTGATACTAATACTACCCTTGGTATTGATATCGATATTTGGATCGATCCGCCTACTCCAGCGTTTCTCAAAGTGTGGGGCGCGCCCCACTGGTGGGGAATAGAGACATGACAGGTGGGGCGCGAGGAACGGGAGGAAATTTCACTTTAGAATTGTTTTTATTATTATATTTTTAGATATATTTTTTTACTATGCTTTCATTTTCTGTACACACTGTAAATCACTTTGTGATTCTGTCTGTGAAATCCGCTATATAAATACATGTAAATTACTTATTTTTCCTGTAGGCTTTAAATTTAGCAACAGTAACTAATGGGGGCGGGGCTAAGCGGAACAAACTTGAGGAGACAAGCGCAGCAAAATGAAAAGCTGTCCCACTGTCAAACGACACAGTTGCGAGACGTATATGCGACATTGCAAGTGATCTTGAGGAACAACTCGTAGACAAATGAAAAGAAAGTCGTTTTGCTTTTCAAGTGGACAAAGCTACTGACAGCAATAAAGACTGCCTGTTCATCGCATACATCCGCTTTGTGAATGGCGAGTCACTGTGCGAGGCCACTGCTGATGAGCTGTTCAAGATAATGGACAGTTTCCTCAAAGAACACGACCTTAAATGGGAAAACTGTGTGGGCTTTTGCTGTGATGGCGCACAGACCATGGCAGGGTCAAGAAACGGGCTGCAGGCTCTAATAAAGAGGGTTGGACACACTGTGTCATTCACCGGGAAGCACTCGCGTCAAGGCAGCACAGCCCCGAACTCAATGAGGTTTTAACAGATGTTGTGAGCGCGGTAAATTTGATCAAAACACGACCACTGAAAGTGCGACTGTTCTCTGCATTGTGTGAGGAAATGGGAGCTGATCATACAGCCGTGCTGTTTCACAGTGAAGCAAGGTGGCTCTCCCGGGGCAAAGTGCTGTCACTTGCCCTGTCTTGCCAAATGCATAGCTCCTCCTTTTTTTTTTGCAAAGATTGCAAAGTGGCACTTTTATTTTATTTATTATTGAACTTGATGCAAGTTATTTGATTTATTATTGAACTTGATGCAAGTTATAACACTTTTATTTGATTTATTATTGAACTTGATGCAAGTTATAACACTTTTGTTTTATTTATTATTGAACTTGATGCAAGTTATAACACTTTTATTTGATTTATTATTGAACTTGATGCAAGTTATAACACTTATTTGATTTATTTTTGAACTTGATGCAAGTTATAACACTTTTTTTGATTTATTATTGAACTTGATGCAAGTTATAACACTTTTATTTGATTTATTATTGAACTTGATGCAAGTTATAACACTTTTATTTGATTTATTTTTTAACTTGATGCAAGTTATAACACTTTTATTTGATTTATTATTGAACTTGATGCAAGTTATAACACTTTTATTTGATTTATTTTTTAACTTGATGCAAGTTATAACACTTTTTTTGATTTATTATTGAACTTGATGCAAGTTATAACACTTTTGTTTTATTTATCATTGAACTTGATGCAAGTTATTTGATTTATTATTGAACTTGATGCAAGTTATAACACTTTTTTTGATTTATTGAACTTGATGCAAGTTATTTGATTTATTATTGAACTTGATGCAAGTTATAACACTTTTTTGATTTATTATTGAACTTGATGCAAGTTATAACACTTTTATTTGATTTATTATTGAACTTGATGCAAGTTATAACACTTTTGTTTTATTTATTATTGAACTTGATGCAAGTTATTTGATTTATTATTGAACTTGATGCAAGTTATTTGATTTATTATTGAACTTGATGCAAGTTATAACACTTTTTTGATTTATTATTGAACTTGATGCAAGTTATAACACTGTTTTATTTATTATTGAACTTGATGCAAGTTATTTGATTTATTATTGAACTTGATGCAAATTATAACACTTATTTGATTTATTATTGAACTTGATGCAAGTTATAACACTTTTATTTGATTTATTATTGAACTTGATGCAAGTTATAACACTTTTGTTTTATTTATTATTGAACTTGATGCAAGTTATTTGATTTATTATTGAATTTGATGCAAGTTATTTGATTTATTATTGAACTTGATGCAAGTTATAACACTTATGTTTTATTTATTATTGAACTAGATGCAAGTTATTTGATTTATTATTGAACTTGATGCAAGTTATAACACTTATTTGATTTATTATTGAACTTGATGCAAGTTATAACACTTATTTGATTTATTATTAAACTTGATGCAAGTTATAGCACTTTTGTTTTATTTATTATTGCACTTGATACAAGTTATTTGATTTATTATTGAACTTGATGCAAGTTATAACACGTGTATTTGATTTATTATTGAACTTGATGCAAGTTGTAACACTTTTATTTGATTTATTATTGAACTTGATGCAAGTTATAACACTTTTGTTTTATTTATTATTGAGCTTGATGCACGTTATTTTATTTATTATTGAACTTGATGCAAGTTATACCACAGCTGCACAGTTATTTTATTTATTATTGAACTTGATGCAAGTTATACCACAGCTGCACAGTTTTTTTTAATTTATTATTGAACTTGATGTAAGTTATAACACTTTTGTTTTATTTATTATTGAACTTGATGCAAGTTATTTGATTTATTATTGAATTTGATGCAAGTTATTTGATTTATTATTGAACTTGATGCAAGTTATAACACTTATGTTTTATTTATTATTGAACTTGATGCAAGTTATTTGATTTATTATTGAACTTGATGCAAGTTATAACACTTTTTTTGATTTATTGAACTTGATGCAAGTTATTTGATTTATTATTGAACTTGATGCAAGTTATAACACTTTTTTGATTTATTATTGAACTTGATGCAAGTTATAACACTTTTATTTGATTTATTATTGAACTTGATGCAAGTTATAACACTTTTGTTTTATTTATTATTGAACTTGATGCAAGTTATTTGATTTATTATTGAACTTGATGCAAGTTATAACACTTTTGTTTTATTTATTATTGAGCTTGATGCACGTTATTTTATTTATTATTGAACTTGATGCAAGTTATACCACAGCTGCACAGTTATTTTATTTATTATTGAACTTGATGCAAGTTATACCACAGCTGCACAGTTTTTTTTAATTTATTATTGAACTTGATGTTTTTTTTATGTTATTGAGTTTGAATGTATACAACTTGATGTTACTTGATGTTCAATAAATTTGAGAATGTTAAGCTTGGCATTAGCGTTCTGTTGGGGCGATGGGGGCAGGTGGGGCTTAAAAACTCCCTCTTGTCCAAAGTGGGGGATGACAAAAAAAGTTTGAGAACCACTGGCCTACTCGTAGCATAGAGCCCACCTTCTCGAAAGCCTTCTCTGATTTCAGATCAACAGTTGCAATAAAAGTCACTGTTACACTTAGACTTCCTTTTTATTGTCATTCAAATTTGAACTTTACAGTGCAGATAAGAACGGAATTTCGTTGGATTAGCTCATGGTAGTGCAGGATAAAAGAGCAATATGGTGCAGATATAAATAAATAGGTTACTGTACAGCTCAATATATTGCACATTTGCATATGCATCCACGTTTATGGATGTATGTTATATTGTCTTTATATTCCAGCCAGTTAATCCTTTTTGGGGGGGAAGTGAGGGGATTATTATGATGCGTTCAAGAGTCTTATGGACCTGAGGGAAGAAGCTGTTACAGAACCTGGAGGTTCTGGAGGTTACACCTAACATATCAATTTGTTTCAGCTCTAACATCCCTCTCTGTTTTTCTTTAAATTGACACTAACAGAAACTTAAGAGTCGACAAGTGTCATGGTTTCAATAAAAGTGTGCGCACGCTGCATGCACTTAACTCCACTTACTTCAGCTATATATATATATATATCTTGAATTAAAAGTAAATTACTTATATTGGGATATATATATAAATTACTTATATTGGGATATATTTTTGTCTATATGGCACAGCACTATATATATATATATATATATATATATATATATATATATATATATATATATATATATATCTTGAATTAAAAGTAAATTACTTATATTGGGATATATTTTTGTCTATATGGCACAGCACTAGCTGTTTGTATTAATACATTTTTAATTCCATTTATTAATTCTATTATTTATATTGTATACCTTTTTTTAACTATGAATTTAATTTTGATTTTATAAATCATTGTAATTATTTATAAAACGTACAGTGAAATCTCAAATAATTCAAACAAAGGAGTTTCTCTTTCCTCTTTTTGGCACCAATTCCCCTTTGGGTTTTGTTGGTTTAGCTTCCATTGTGCTGGGATAGGCTCCAGACACCCCCCCCCCCCCCCCCCCCCCCATATACTACACCATAGCAAGTAAAATATGTTTCTAGCAGGTTAATCAATTAACTGTCTCAAAAATATCGAGTGAAAGGAATACGTAGAAAAAAAGTTCCTTAAATTATTTTTTGCTGTACACGCCACACCGATTGACATTAAATCATTTTCTTAACTCTTATAATAAGTATTTATTCAATAATTATAAGCAGTTAATACAACATACCTGCCAACTACTCCGGTTTTCCCGTAATTAGTACGGTTTTCATCAACCTATTCCGGGTTACGTTTGCAGTGATAAAAAATACGTTTTTTCATTAATTAAAAAAAAAGAATTTCTTAAAAGTTTTATTCACGAAATCGCGTAACAACAATGACAATCGACACGGCTTCCCGTAACTTCCTATCGAGCCATTCCGAATGCCATGCGCGAGGCTATTTATAGCACCGCTGCCAAGCACGAGGCACCTGTTGCCATTGTTTCCAAACGAGCGAACGATCATGAAATCAGCCGGAGAAAAATCGCAAACGAGTCTTAAACCGAAAAGAAAACTGCAGTCATTCCGTGCAGAATATTCAAAAGCCTATCCGGGAATAATTATCCGTTCCAAAAAGGGTGAAAACTACGCGAATTGCACCTTGTGCAGACAAGATTTTTCGATCGGACACGGAGGAATTAGCGATGTAAAAGACCACGTTGGGACAAAAAAACACAAGTCTAATGCCGTTGCTAGCGATACAAGTGGAAAACTTTCAACGTTTTTCGGATTTTAGCCACAAAAAGGTAATGACACCAATGTTATCTATTGGAATTGTTTAGTACTGTTATACTGTTAAAAGTGTTTATACTATTTATGCTTTCAAGTCCAAGTTGAAGAAATCTTGTTAAATGTTGACAGCATAACTACCAAAATACAGAAGTATGTCCTTAATATTTTTGCAGTGCTATTTCTGTTGAAAAGTTAAAATGATTACATTAGAGATGTGATGTGCCACTTTTCAAGTGTCTGATGGCTTAAATTAATTTTCATTAATTTTTCATATTTTGAATTCTTTTGAAAGGCTTACAAAAAAACTACATTTTAATTGTAATTCCATGCTATTGACAGGACTATTAATTTTAATGAAGTTATCTTACCATGTTTACAGTATGATAATTGTGATAGAAATGTGAATTTTAGGCACAGAATATTTTTTACAATTGAACAAGGCAGTAGATTATACAAGCTTGGACAGAAAGTTAATAATGACACCAATTTTTTTTTTTATGGAATTGTTTAGTACTGTTTTACCATTTGTTTACTGTAAAAAGTGTTTATACTGTTTATACTTTCAATTAACAAATTGAAGTCTTGTGAAAGGTTGACAGGATAACTGGCATTAACTGTCAAAATAATTTCAAACTATTGAAGTTAGCTTACAGAATAAACATGTCAATCAACCCATATGATTTTTGCTGTAATATTTTTGTTTTGAAAAGTCACTGTGACTGATAGAAAAGTGATGGTTTTAGCAACATTTTAACCTGTCTGAATGCTAATAATCATTTTCAGGACTTTGTCCTGGACCTACCGGGGCCTGCGGCCCCTGGACCCTGGCTACTAGGTTTTTCTGATTTCAAAAGTTAGCAGGTATGATACAAGCATAAATGGAGGAAATAACTTGCATATTTCTTTCTTCAGCTTTTCACCCACATTGTGGAGTGCATGGCCAACTTTCTGGAAAATAGGGGCATGAGTGGAGCATCCTTACCTTTGGGATTTACATTCTCTTTCCCCTTTCACCAAAGCAAATTGGATCAGGTGAGGTTGTTTCACATAATTTTTGTCGTTTGCTCCCAAGCATAAAGTCATTTATCTTGATTTAAAGGCAAGATTTGCACAGATGCCGAAAAAGCGCCAGCTTTCTAATGTATTTTACACAGTATATCACGTTATGGAAGTGTTATTGTGGCATCCAGATCCGTGTACGTGTGTTGTAGATCGGCGTTAAGTGTGTTTTAAGTTGTCTGTCTGTCCCACATCTCTTTCTGGTTGGTTTAAATTGCGTAGTGTCCTCTGTGGTGGATTAAATGTAGGCACAGAGATACATGCTTGCAAATCATTTTGCTACAATAATACTTCCACATCCCGCCCTCTTACGGCTTCTTGTACGCAGTGTTGGGTTAGTTACTGAAAACCAGTAACTAGTTACAGTTACTAGTTGCTTTATTTCAAAAGTAACTCAGTTACCTACACCAAAAAGTAATGCGTTACTGTGAAAAGTAACTATTTAGTTAGGCACACATGACATACACAAAGCCTAACCAGGCATTTTTTCTCTCAAGGAATTCAGAAATAAAACCATGTCTTCAGGAGATCAACACTATACTGAAGCCCAGAACACTGTACGCATTTCCCCAGTTTTCGTTTAGAGATAAGGAAAGATTGGCCTGGCCCACTAGATCCCTCTTTAAGTTTGTGAACTTTGTAGTCTATACATCTAGAGTGATGTGATAATCAAACACTCCAGAAGTCTAGAATGAAAGAGTATATAAGAGAATTGACAGTGTGTGTGTACCTTCAGTGCTGAATGATGAGCAGAGGCAGAGTTTGGAGAGTTTTCTTTAGCTCGCTTTCCATTTTTATGTACTCACTGTCCGTGCCATTTGCTGTTTGATGCCGCTATCATGCTAATTAGCTGCCTGAAAGCGGGTGACTCCACTGTAGAACTAGCCTGCATGTCTTATAGCACACACGCTGCAATGGCTCTATCAATGTTGTCCTGGCTAACAGTACCTTAGGTGGCGGTGGAGGTGAAGTGGCATCGGAGTCTGTGTCTCTCTTTACTAGCTTCGTCGAAGCATGTTGCTTTTGTAGCTGTCTCAGCAGATTTTAATTGCTGTTTCGGCAGTAGATAGGATCTTTGATCCAAGACACAACTTACATTTTACTAAAATGTTCTTTTCTTTGTGCTCGACAAAAGAAAAGTAGTGAGAATATCTCCATCTTAAGGAACTCGACTTCAGCTCCGCCATGATGTCTTGTTAGTAAACACAGACACGCCCAAGCCTCCCCCACAGCGCGCCTCTTCTCTCCCTTGTGACACAGGAAGATTCGGAAGGAAATAACCGCAGCTCTCCAATAAAACACACTCAGATCTTCTGTTTCTAGCCGATACTGCATTATTAGTAACGCATCATGTAGTAACGGTAACTGAGTTACTGAATATAAAAAAATAACGCGTTAGACTACTAGTTACCGCCGAAAATAACGCGTTACAAAGTAATGCGTTAGTCCCAACACTGTTGATGTCACATAAAGTCATACGGTATACCTTGTCACAGTCTCTGTGACAGTTTTTGAAGCATTCCCTGTCCTGGTGGTCTTATTTTGTTGCACCTTCACGTTCTATTTGTATGCTTACCTTTTTGCTATTGGTTAATCAAATCTATTTAGGTTTAGCTGTTGCTCCTTGATTATTGGCTTTTGTCCGTGTGCATGTGTGGCTCGGCTGCTGCTACATGCCACTAGAAATTTGTTTGCTACTCTTTGGTTCTTTATTAGACTAATTAAAGTCTTCTACCTCCACGTCGCCTTCTGTCTCTGCATCCTGAGGTCACGTTATCAGCCATTATGCCTTAGCACATTGGTTCTTAACCTGGGTTCGATCGAACCCTAGTGGTTCGGTGAGCCGGCCTCAGGGGTTCGGCAGAGCCTGCGCCGCGGAGGTCAAGACACACCCAACTCATCGTGTAAATAAAAACTTCTCCCTATCGGCGTATTATGGATACCCCCAAACAATGTTACCTCTAACTTTCCATCTGATTTGCAGATGTGTAATTTGTTGTGAGTTCTTGTGTTGGTTTTGTTCTTTGAACAAGGGGATGTTCATGCACGGTTCATTTTGTGCACCAGTAAAAAAAACATACAACTTTGTCTTGAATTAGAATTTTTTATTTATTTATTTTTTCACTAAAGGGTTCAGTGAATGCGCATATGAAATTGGTGGGGTTCAGTACCTCCAATAAGGTTAAGAACCACTGCATTAAGCATGACATGCCTTATCACACATAAAGCCATACAGTATAGATAAAGGTATACTTCATGCAGTAAGACTTAAGCCAATAACCTGAAACAATGAGAGTAAAGTCTGGTAGTTGTCTTGCTTTGTACATATTGAATTACAGGTGAATGTGTGTTATTTTCAGGGCATTCTTCTAAAGTGGACGAAAGGCTTCAAAGCTAGTGGATGTGAGGGACAAGATGTCGTTAAATTACTCAAGGATGCTGTGCAACGCCAACAGGTTAGTACACACAGCATTATGTCAAAATATTATTTGATTGTATTGTCTGACATTGAAAACCATGGTAAATGTCAAGATAATTGATCTTTTCATATTTTTAATTATTCATTTAAAGTGGTTTATTAACGTTCTAATAAAACAGTTAAATCACATTTTTATTAAATAATGTTGTTTAGAAAATGTTTTCGGTAACAGAATTTCAAAGAAGGTGATGACATTGCTTATGATATAATGTGGAGTGGACAAAGCTGAAAATTGCAGTCATTTTTTCTTACATACCGTATTTTTCGGAGTATAAGCATACTTGCCAACCTTGAGACCTCCGATTTCGGGGGGGGGGGGGGGGGGCGTGGTTGGTGGCGGGGCGTTGTTGGGGGCGTGGTTAAGAGGGGAGGAGTATATTTACAGCTAGAATTCACTTAGTCAAGTATTTCATATTATATATATATATATATATATATATATATATATATATATATATATATATATATATATATATGTACAAGAAATACTTGACTTTCAGTGAATTCTAACTATAAATATATATTTATTTTATTATATATATATATATATATATATATATATATATATATATATATATATATATATATATATATATATATATAATAAATACTTGAATTTCAGTGTTCATTTATTTACACATACACACACAGATAACACTCATCTACTCATTGTTGAGTTAAGGGTTGAATTGTCCATCCTTGTTCTATTCTCTGTCACTATTTTTCTAACCATGCTGATGATGCATTGCTGTGTGGCACGCACAAAAGTGCTTTCATCAAATGCACTAGATAGCAGTATTTTTCTGTTTAAGAGTGTCACAACATTGCTGTTTACGGCAGACAAACTGCTTTACGGTAGATGTGACTGCTGTTGTTGTGTGTTGTTGCCGCGCTGGGTCTGGGAGGACGTTAATGAAACTGCCTAACAATAAACCCACATAAGAAACCAAGAACTCGCCCTCCATCATTCTACAGTTATAACGTGATTGGGCAGGTACGCTGTTTATTTTGTCCATGCGGACTCAGGTCCGCATGGACCTGAGTCTGCCTGAATTTCGGGAGATTTTCGGGAGAAAATTTGTCCCGGGAGGCTTTCGGGAGAGGCGCTGAATTTCGGGAGTCTCCCGGAAAATCCGGGAGGGTTGGCAAGTATGGTATAAGTCGCTCCCGAGTATAAGTCGCACTGGCCGAAAATGCTTAATAAAGAAGGAAAAACACATATAAAAGTCGCACTAGAGTATAAGTCGCATTTTTGGGGGAAATTTATTTGATAAAATCCAACACCAAGAATAGACATTTGAAAGGCAATTTAAAATAAATAAAGAATAGTGAACAACAGGCTGAATAAGTGTACGTTATATGAGGCATAAATAACCAACTGAGAACGTGCCTGGTATGTTAACGCCTAGTCTCTAACGTGAATGAGCTAAATAATATTATTTGATATTTTACGGTAATGTGTTAATAATTTCACACATAAGTCGCTCCAGAGTATAAATCGCACCCCCGAACAAACTATGAAAAAAACTGCGACTTATAATCCGAAAAATACGGTATACCTTTTTGTCAAATTAGTCAAAATATATTTTATGATTATTTTTTCATAAAAGTTATTAACATTTATGCTGTTTTTTTGAAGTGGAGTGTGCTTTTTTGAAATGGTGATTTCAGAATATGAAGTCAACACTGACAAATTAGCCATGAATGTGCTTTTACAAAACAAAAGTGCATGTCAAATCGAATGCAACTAATTGTAGATCCTCAATATAAATGTAGTCAAACATTGGTTAAGATAGTACTCAGAACTATTGGTGTTCCGATCCGATAGATCCCAGTTACAGTACCTATAACCCCTACTTAGAGCCCTTTTTTATTCGTGTTTTGTCACAACTTGCAGGAATTCAACTTAACTTTTGTGGCTGTAGTTAATGACACAGTAGGAACCATGATGACCTGTGGTTATGAGGACCCCAAGTGTGAGGTGGGACTCATTGTTGGTAAGTTTGTCATCATTTTTTTAGCCAAGATTGTGTTTCTCTGAATAAGAAAATGTGTTGTACTGAAACTCCCATTGATTTATTGTTATTTGCATGACGTTCAATGTTATACCTTCCTCCCATTCAGGCACAGGGACCAATGTCTGCTACATGGAAGAGATGCGGAACATAGAAGTGGTTGATGGTGATGATGGCCAGATGTGTGTCAATATGGAATGGGGGGCATTCGGTGAAAATGGCGAAATGGACGACTTCATCACGCAGTTTGATTGTGTCGTTGATGCGTCCTCGAATCATCCTGGAAAACAGAGGTACAGGACGGGAAAATATTTTATTGATATGCTGTGAATTTCCAAAGTCTATATATGAGAAGTTGCCGCGTGTCCAGCAGTAATCAGCGACCGCTGCTTACTATCTTAGGTCGCTTTTTCTTAAAAATGGTAGCTAGAAACTTTTTTCAGGTGCAATAAAGATAGTTAGTTAGTTTTCTGGGGCGCCATATAAATATTCAAATTATTATTTGTCAGCTTCAAACACTGATGACATCTATTAAACAAGACAAGAAGCAAAGAATCAAACAGAGGCAGTATTCAATTTTGCTCAATTGAGGAGAAACGTGTCGACCTGTAACCTCTTACAGTGTCACCCACGCTCTGGCGAAAGATTGTACGCCACCTCTTTTTATTTGGATTTTCCCTGTTTACGTAACAACAGCTGTTTCTAAAGGAATGAGGAGTATGTAAACAGTCATTGTTTTCAGTCACAGTAACACAAAAGAAGTAGCATGTGCACTCAAAATAAATTGCCTAATTATTCAGTGTTTATACATGATGAATGCCAACTTTTTTTGTGATTAATCGCACTAACTTTAACAGCCCTAATTTTAACTGAATATAAAAAAGAAATAGAACGGTAAGTTTGCCTATAAAGTTTGAGATCAGCATTAATAATTATTTTAGTATCAAATCTCATAAATAATAAATGTGATGAGTCTTAATTGGTGCTGTTTTTTTTCTTCCAGGTACGAGAAGATGATTAGTGGAATGTACCTTGGTGAGATCGTGAGACACGTGCTAATGGAATTCACTGCCAAGGGTTTGCTGTTCAGAGGCAAACTGTCTGAGCAACTCAAGACCCGGGGCATATTTGCGACAAGATTTTTGTCACAAATTGAAAGGTGAGGATTAGAGATGTTCGATAATATCGGCCTGCGGTAACACAACATAAACACAACAGAACAAATACCCAGAATCCTTTGCAGCACTAACTCTTCCGGGACGCTACAATATACACCCCCGCTACATCCAACCCCCCCACCCCCAAACACACACACACACACACACACACACACACACACATGCACACACCTTGTAGCGTCAGGTTCCAGGTGTTGTGCCGGATAATGCACCCCCGGCGTAGAATGCATCCCCTGACGGGAGTGTTGTATCAACTAAAGCCCACACTTAAAGTTTCCACGTGCAAGATTGAATGTATTTGAAAAAGTTATTTAATAAGAAACCAAAAATGCAAAAACAATAATGTTCGTGTTGGAGGAGTTGTGAATGAATGAAATATGAAATCTAGGTGTACCTAATGTTGTGGCCCAGAAGCGGGGGGAGGGGGGTGGTTGGAGGTAGCGGGGGTGTATATTGTAGCGTCCCGGAAGAGTTAGTGCTGCAAAGGATTCTGGGTATTTGTTCTGTTGTGTTTATGTTGTGTTACGGTGCGGATGTTCTCCCAAAATGTGTTTGTCATTCTTGTTTGGTGTGGATTCACAGTGTGGCGTATATTTTTAACAATGTTAAAGTTGCTTATACGGCCACTCTCAGTGTAAACTGTATCGCTGTTGATAAAGTATGCTTTGCATTTACGTGTGTGTGCGTACAGGAGCCGCTCACATCTTGTGACTGGGCGGGCACGTTGTTAGAAGGGATGAAAAGCGGACGTGACGTCAACTCGTAGAGGACGTTAAAAGCAGTGCCTGTAAGGCACGCCCCCAAGACTGTGGAATACGAGATATAATGACTGATGAACACCTTCGTTCGATAATTATAGATGCCTCAGCTCAAAGCCTGAGCCCCGACATTAATGAACTAGCATCCAAGAAAAGATGGCAGGTATCTGGCTTGGGCACATCAGATTAGATCAGTGTGTTGCAAACTGAGCAGTTTAAAGTCCTGAATGGTTGGTTTATTCATTATTTTACCGGTATTTTCAAATTTATTAGCCTGTGGAAAAAGTTAATGTTGATATTTACCTCAGAAGGCTGCAAATAGAAAAGAGGCATTACATTTTTATTTAAATTGTATTTGATATGCCATTGATATTTTTTAATTATTATTATTATTATTTGAAACTCGATTTTGCATGTCACTATACAGTTATATAAGCCTTGCTTGTTCAATATTTAATGCAAAACTTGTTTGGGTCCCTATCAAAAAAGTTAATTTGTTCAACCTTGGCCCGCGGCTTTGTTCAGTTTTAAATTTTGGCCCACTCTGTATTTGAGTTTGACACCCCTGCCTTAAAACACGTAAAACACTCTAACATAAAATCTGCTTATTGAGAAGAATGATCATATCAGACAGAAAATCAGCAAATATCACCCTTATTTGAGATATTTCATCTTACTTAGATTTCAGTTTGTGCAGTGTAGTTATATCCACATGAAGTCTGCACTTTTGATGTAAGTTGAAAGGTGGCATGTGTGTGGTTTCATCATCATGCTATACCAGCTATCATGCTGTGCCAGCATGTGACTTGACAAATATAGTATTGAACATTTTAATTAAAAAACAGGTGCAGTATCATGTAGCGAACATGCCAATTACCCTTGCGGTGTTCTAGTACTGACAATTTCTGATCATTATGTACCAGCTGGGTAACCGCTTGCCACAGCGCACATAAAGTGAGAGAAATAGTGATCTGATTTCCTGTTGATTTTCTTTGTTTTTGTCTATTTACAGTCCATCCATTTTGGTAGCTTTATTTGAACATATAAACTAGAGATGTCCAATAATGGCTTTTTTGATGATATTGTCCAACTCTTAATTACCGATTCCGATATCAACCGATATATACAGTCATGGAATTAACACATTATTATGCCTGGATGCATTAAACAATGTAACAAGGTTTTCCAAAATAAATCAACTTAAGTTATGGAAAAAAATGCCAACATGGCACTGCCATATTTATTATTGAAGTCACAAAGTGCATTATTTTTTTTGACAGCTTGAAATTTGGGACACGCTCTCCCTGAGAGAGCATGAGGAGCTTGAGGTGTGAGGTGTGGGTGGGGGGGGGGGTGTATATTGTAGCGTCCCGGAAGAGTTAGTGGTGCAAGGGCTTCTGGGTATTTGTTCTGTTGTGTTTATGTTGTGTTACGGTGTGGATGTTCTCCCGAAATGTGTTTGTCATTCTTGTTTGGTGTGGGTTTCACAGTGTGGCGCATATTTGTAACAGTGTTAAAGTTGTTTATACGGCCACTCTCAGTGTGACCTGTATGGCTGTTGACCAAGTATGCCAAGTAAGCCGTAGATATTATGTGATTGGACCGGCACGCAAAGGCAGTGCCTTTAAGGTTTATTGGCGCTCTGTACTTCTCCCTACGTCCGTGTCCGTGGGGCGGTATAGCTCGGTTGGTAGAGCGGCCGTGCTAGCAACTTGAGGGTTGCAGGTTCAATCCCCGCTTTCGCCATCCTAGTCACTGCCGTTGTGTCCTTGGGCAAGACACTTCACCCACCTGCGCCCAGTGCCACCCACACTGGTTTAAATGTAACTTAGATATTGGGTTTCACAATGTAAAGCGCTTTGAGTCACTTGAGAAAAAGCGCTATATAAATGTAATTCACTTCACTTCACTACACAGCGGCGTTTTAAAAAGTCATAAATTTTATTTTTCGAAACTGATACCGATAATTTCTGATATTACATTTTAAAGCATTTATCGGCGATAAGTCTGATATTATCGGACATCTCTAATATAAACTAAATATCAATTAATAAAATCCAGATATAACACTTTAAATTGTGGTTACAAATTTGTGTTTGATTGAGGGAAATTAGTTCATTCATTTGATCCCCTAGCAATTTTTTTGCTGGTTAGTAGACGATCAAATACTTATTCTAATTACCGGTAATCAAATCATTTTTAATATTTTATTGTGTGTCTTTCTGTTTGAACAAACGTACAATGAAAATGATGGACTATTCATGTGTGTACAAACCCCATCGTGTTTATCATCAGTGTTGTCTCTCTCATCCCACAGTGACCGTCTGGCAATGAGGCAGGTCCGTTGCATCCTGCAGCACCTTGGTCTTGTCACGTCCACGTATGATGACAGCGTCCTCGTTAAGGAGGTTTGTAGCGTGGTGTCCCGGCGCGCTGCACAGCTCTGCGGCGCTGGTTTGGCCGCTGTTGTTGATAAGATAAGAGAGAACCGCAACATGCAGCAGCTTACTATTACAGTTGGAGTGGACGGCACCCTTTATAAGATGCACCCTCAGTAAGTCCCTTTTGAAGTTTCTTCCGTCGTACGTCTGAAGAAAACCTTTTGATATTGACTCTTGATATAGGACCATCTTTTGAACTCCTTTTAAATTTTATTTCAATCAAAAGTTTCTCCAGGATCATGCAAGAGACGTTGCAAGATTTGGCACCACAGTGCAACGTGACTTTCCATAAGTCAGAGGATGGGAGTGGCAAAGGAGCAGCACTGATCACAGCAGTGGCCTGCAAAATGAACAGCAGCGGGCAGAACTACAGCGGTTAAAAAGCTCAGCATTGACGTGCTGTGAGATTCACGTCAGGTAAGATATTTGAAGTTTATTTAAAAAAAAAAAAAAAAAGGAATTCTTGTCTTTTGATCAATGTTGTTACAGATTTCTCATTAGGAGGATAACATAAAAGATAAGGTAATTAACGTTAGGTAAAAAAAAAAAAAGGTCTCCAAATACTACTGTCAGGTTCAAACACTGATGACATCTATTAAACAAGACAAGAAGCAAAGAATCAAACAGAGGCAAAAATAAATGTTGCTCAATTGAGGAGAAATGTGTCAACCTGTAACCTCTTACAGTGTCACCCACGCTCTGGCGAAAGATTGTACGCCACCTCTTTTTATTTGGACTTTCCCTGTTTACATAACATCCGTTTCTAAAGGAATGGGGAGTATGTAAACAGTCATTGTTTTCTGTCACATTAACACAAAAGAAAAAGATGCCTCGGGCTTGGGCTAGTCCTGGATTCAGCTTGAGCAGGTCTTCGATGACAATAGATAACCCCCTCCCGTCTCCTCCCATCATACACAGTGGAATTTTCCAAGCCTTTGCTTGGTGCAACAAAGACAGCCTCTTGTCTGTTCATTGGGAACTCAGTGAACGGAAAGTTTTTTGATAATTTACATACAATTTTTCTGACAACGACTTAATCCCTTTTCATATTTAATTTTTAATAAAACTGAAAACCAGTATTATTAAAAAAAATAAAATAAAATTAAAAAAATAAAATTAAAATAACATTTGAAAATTAAACTGAAAACCAGTAGGGCAGAACGGTGGAACAGGGGTTAGTGCATGTGCCTCACAATACGAAGGTCCTGAGTAGTCCTGGGTTCGATCCTGCACTCGGGATTTTTCTGTGTGGAGTTAGTTTGCATGTTCTACCCGTGACTGCGTGGGTTCCCCCCGGGTACTCCAGCTTCCCTCCGGGTACTCCGGCTTCCTCCCACCTCCAAAGACATGCACCTGGGGATAGTTTGATTGGCAACACTAAATGGTCCCTAGTGTGTGAATGTGAGTGTGAATGTTGTCTGTCTATCTGTGTTGGCCCTGCGATGAGATGGCGACTTGTCCAGGGTGTACCCCGCCTTCCGCCCGATTGTAACTGAGATGGGCTCCAGCACCCCCCGCGACCCCAAAAAGGGATGGGCGTTAGAAAGTGGAAGGCTGGATGAAAACCTGTAACACCAGGTGAGGCATAGATGCCTTTGGAGGTTTTTTTTCTTTATTTAACATAAATTCATATGTTCCTATCATCGTTAATACAGCAGCAATTCCCATTTACTATTATGCGAATAACTATTCATAGTTCATGTAAAAGTGAAAGACTCGATCACCCGGCCAGCCTATAACAGCTCTGTTGGATATCTGTCCATAATAATGCATCACTTTTCTAGTCCATCCATCCATCTTCTTCCGCTTATCCGAGGTCGGGTCGCGGGGGCAGCATCCTAAGCAGGGAAGCCCAGACTTCCCTCTCCCCAGCCACTTCGTCCAGCTCTTCCCGGGGGATCCCGAGGCGTTTCCCAGGCCAGCCGGAAGACATAGTCTTCCCAATGT
Organism: Nerophis lumbriciformis; assembly: GCF_033978685.3. Classification (NCBI taxonomy): domain Eukaryota; kingdom Metazoa; phylum Chordata; class Actinopteri; order Syngnathiformes; family Syngnathidae; genus Nerophis; species Nerophis lumbriciformis. Next base: position 4,414,666 of record NC_084559.2, on the reverse strand, counting down.
GTCCTGGGTCTTCCCCGTGGCCTCCTACCGGTTGGACGTGCCCTAAACACCTCCCTAGGGATGCATTCGGGTGGCATCCTGACCAGATGCCCGAACCACCTCATCTGGCTCCTCACCATGTGGAGGAGCAGTGACTTTACTTTGAGCTCCCCCCCGGATGGCAGAGCTTCTCACCCTATCTCTAAGGGAGAGCCCCGCCACCCGGCGGAGGAAACTAATTTCGGTCGCTTGCACCCGTAATCTTGTCCTTTCGGTCATAACCCAAATCTCATGACCATAGGTGAGAATGGGAACGTAGATCGACCGGTAAATTGAGAGCTTTGCCTTCCGGCTCAGCTCCTTCTTCACCACAACGGATCGATACAGCGTCCGCATTACTGAAGACGCCGCACCGATCCGCCTGTCGATCTCACGATCCACTCTTCCCTCACTCGTGAACAAGACTCCGAGGTACTTTTTCTAGGCGCAGTCAAGGCGTTGAGGGGATCCGGTTTGGTGGCTGCAGGATTAGGTTTCTGCTTTTTGCAGATGATGTGGTCCTGATGGCTTCATCTGGCCAGGATCTTCAGCTCGCACTCAAGCGACTGGGATGAGAATCAGCACCTCCAAGTCCGAGTCCATTGTTCTCGGGAAAGGGTGGAGTGCCATCTCCAGGTTGGGGAGGAGACCCTGCCCCAAGTGGAGGAGTTCAGCTAAATGTGTTGGTTTTCTGACATGGACTTGTTTCTTCAGCATTGTCCACACGTTTAAGTCAGGACTTAGGGAAGGCCTTTCTAAAACCTTAATTCTAGCCTGATTTAGCCATTCCATTACCACTTTTGACGTGTGTTTGGAGTCATTGTCCTGTTGGAACACCCAACTGCGCCCAAGACCCAACCTCCGGGCTGATGATTTTAGGTTGTCCTGAAGAATTTGGAGGTAATCCTCCTTTTTCATTGTCCCAGTTACTCTCTGTAAAGCACCAGTTCCATTGGCAGCAAAACAGGCCCAGAGCATAATACTACCACCACCATGCTTGACGGTAGGTATGGTGTTCCTGGGATTAAAGGCCTCACCTTTTCTCCTCCAAACATATTGCTGGGTATTGTGGCCAAACAGCTGAATTTTTGTTTCATATGACATCACATGGACAAAGATAATACCATCTGAAGGAACGTTCTGTCATCAGAGGCTCGCTTCACACGTTATCATTTCCGGCTCCTTCCCTACATGAAGCAAGCCTCGATATGCGCTTTGCAGAAACGCCTCCTCCATTACTCGACACACAAGCCTCTGCAAAACTGTTCACGTCCCTAGATAAAACACACTTCCGCCACTACCGCTCTCTTACTACGCTATGTTTGTATGCTTCAAATCGTTCTGCCTCTGTTTGGGGTAGCACGTGCCACCCGAGACCACCCCTTAAACACGCCACCGGCCCTCTGTGGATTGAGTTTGATTTGATTTGAACAGTGATTACTATAAACGTTAATAGTTTTTTCTGAAAGGTCAGCCTTCATCCGTGCAATGCAGTTAACTCAAAATACAGCCTCAAGAAAACAACTAATGGATTGTGCTTTGCACAGTACGGAGGTTTACACGTTGCAATTTAACACTCAGGGAGTCCTTCAATGTTAAGAACGTTATAGATTTGAAGACACAAAAGGCTTTGAGTCATTAAAGGCTTAAATGTAAGTGATTATTTATTTTCTTACTTTCAATGCTTGAATCTCTAGATCAACTTTAGATCTATCAGTTGATATATAGTATTTTATGTTTTTTTATGTTTTATGCTCTTTTTGTCAAAGACAACACATTTGTTGGCTATGGCAACACACTACGAAATATTTACACTGCAAAAACTGAAATCTAAGTAAGATTAAATATCTCAAATAAGGGTGATGTTTGCTTATTTTCTGTCTGATAAGATAATTATTCTCACTAAGCAGATTTTATGTTAGAGTGTTTTACTTGTTTTAAGTGTTTTGGTCCTAAATGATCTCAGTAAGATATTACAGCTGGTTGCTGAGATTTGATGACCTATATTGAGTAAAACATGCTTGAAACTAGAATATCAACTGTTGCAAAGCTGTGTCATCAACACTCACAAGTATAAAACTACTTTTTTAAAGTAATAATTTCTTACTTCAAGCATGAAAAAAATAATAATTTGATTTAAAATGATGATTTTGCTTAGTTCAAATAAAATACCCCTAATTTTTGTATTTTTTTTTCTTGTTTCTGATCACTGACTTTTTGCAGTGTACCCCCCCCCCAAAAAAAAAATTCAAAAGTTTAAAGGGGAACATTATCACAATTTCAGAAGGGTTAAAACCATTAAAAGTCAGTTCCCAGTGGCTTATTTTATTTTTCGAAGTTTTTTTCAAAATTTTAACCCATCACGCAATATCCCTAAAAAAAGCTTCAAAGTGCCTGATTTTAACCATCGTTATATACACCCGTCCATTTTCCTGTGACGTCACATAGTGACGCCGATACAAACAAACATGGCGGATAGAACAGCAAGTTTATAGCGACATTAGCTCGGATTCAGACTCGGATTTCAGCGGCTTAAGCGATTCAACAGATTACGCATGTATTGAAACGGATGGTTGTAGTGTGGAGGCAGGTAGCGAAAACGAAATTGAAGAAGAAACTGAAGCTATTGAGCCATATCGGTTTGAACCATATGCAAGCGAAACCGACGAAAACGACACGACAGCCAGCGACACGGGAGAAAGCGAGGACGAATTCGGCGATCGCCTTCTAACCAACGATTGGTATGTGTTTGTTTGGCATTAAAGGAAACTAACAACTATGAACTAGGTTTACAGCATATGAAATACATTTGGCAACAACATGCACTTTGAGAGTGCAGACAGCCCAATTTTCATCAATTAATATATTCTGTAGACATACCCTCATCCGCTCTCTTTTCCTGAAAGCTGATCTGTCCAGTTTTGGAGTTGATTTCAGCAGGCCAGGGAAGCTAGGGTCGATATTCTTCTCTTGATCATCTTCGGTGGCATAAGGGACGGTGTGAGCCAAGACATCCAGGGGGTTTAGCTCGCTCGTCTGCGGGAACAAACTGCCGCCATTGCTTGCCGTGCGACTGTGGTCCTTTGTCCCTGAATTGCTCACACACTCCGGCAGATTCAATGGGGGTCTGGCGGCAGATTTCTTTGACTTTATTGTTGGAAATGCATCTGCTTTGAGTGTCGCAGGATATCCACACATTCTTGCCATCTCTGTCGTAGCATAGCTTTCGTCGGTAAAGTGTGCGGAACAAACGTCCAATTTTTTGCCACTTTTGCATCTTTGGGCCACTGGTGCAACTTGAATCCGTCCCTGTTCGTGTTGTTACACCCTCCGACAACACACCGACGAGGCATGATGTCTCCAAGGTACGGAAAACAGTCGAAAATACGGAAAATAACAGAGCTTATTTGACTCGGTGTTTGTAATGTGTTTGAGAAAATGGCGGATTGCTTCCCGATGTGACGTCACAACGTGACGTCATCGCTCTAGAGCGAATATTAGAAAGGCGTTTAATTCGCCAAAATTCACCCATTTAGAGTTCGGATATCGGTTAAAAAAATATATGGTCTTTTTTCTGCAACATCAAGGTATATATTGACGCTTACATAGGTCTGGTGATAATGTTCCCCTTTAATATTTGATGTGAAGTACTTGGAGCCTTAAGATTAACAATTAAACTGAATAATATGCTCACATTCTTCTAAGCACCAAGATCAAAATAATACAGACTTTAATATTCCCTATAGCAACTCATGCATGTGAAAGTTGGACACTGAAAAAACAAGACTCAGGAAAAACACTTGCCTTTGAGTTGTGGTGTTGGCGCAGAATCTTAAAAATTCCGTGGACAAAACGAATCTCAAATAAAGAAGCGCTAGAGAAAATTAAACCAAGCATTTCATTATTAGACAGGATCAGTAAACAACAGCTAGGTTACTTTGGCCATATCATGAGAAGAAACAACAACTTAGGTAAAGACATCGTGCTTGGAAATTGTGAGGGGAAAGGTCGAAAAGGAAGACAAAGGCAAAGGTGGGTGGAAGGAATGACATTAGCTGAGCTAAGAGATAGAGTGGTGGAAAGAGCAATGATATCATCCAAGGTTGACATTCACTATACAGAACCTAAGAAGAAGAATTGAAGACTTAATAGGTCAACATTTCACAACAACATTGATTTTGATTAACCATTTCAAATAAAGAAAACATCATAAGTCCCTCGGACCCTTGAGGGTCCCACTCATATAAGTAAGTCATATGTTAACATTGTTTTTATACTTTCTCAACACATAAATCTGTAGATCAACTTCACGGTGGCAGAGGGGTTAGTGCATCTGCCTCACAATACGAAGGTCCTGAGTAGTCTTGGGTTCAATCCCGGGCTCGGGATCTTTCTGTGTGGAGTTTGCATGTCCTCCCCATGACTGCGTGGGTTCCCTCCGGGTACTCCGGCTTCCTCCCACTTCCAAAGACATGCACCTGGGGATAAGTTGATTGGCAACACTAAATTGGCCCTAGTGTGTGAATGTGAGTGTGAATGTTGTCTGTCTATCTGTGTTGGCCCTGCGACGAGGTGGCGACTTGTCCAGGGTGTACCCCGCCTTCCGCCCGATTGTAGCTGAGATAGGCTCCAGTGCCCCCCGCGACCCCAATGGGAATAAGCGGTAGAAAATGGATGGATGGATGGAACTTCAGATCTACCCTTTGATATTAGGTTTTTGTTATTTTTCATGTCTTTGTATGTTTCATTCCCTTTGTTTTGTATGGCTAGACAACAACTATACAATATTTCCCCCCCAAAACTCAGAAAGTCAATAATTCACAACAACATTGATTTTGATTCATAATAATTGTTTGAGCATTACGTATTTTTCGGAGTATAAGTCGCTCCGGAGTATAAGTCGCACCGGCCGAAAATGCATAATAAAGAAGGGAAAAACATATATAAGTCGCACTGGAGTATAAGTCGCATTTTTTGGGGAAATGTATTGGATAAAACCCAACACCAAGAATAGACATTTGAAAGGCAATTTAAAATAAATCAAGAATAGTGAACAACAGGCTGAATAAGTGTACGTTATATGAGGCATAAATAACCAACTGAGAACGTGCCTGGTATGTTAACGTAACATATTATGGTAAGAGTCATTCAAATAACTATAACATATAGAACATGCTATACGTTTACCAAACAATCTGTCACACCTAATCGCTAAATCCCATAACATCTTATAAGTCTAGTCCAGGGTTCAGCAACCCGCGGCTCTAGAGCCGCATGCGGCTCTTTAGCGCCGCCCTAGTGGCTCTCTGGAGCTTTTTCAAAAATGTATGAAAAATGGAAAAAGATGAGGGGAAAAAATATATTTTTTGTTTTAATATGGTGTCTGTAGGAGGACAAACATGACACAAACCTCCCTAATTGTTATAAAGCACACTGTTTATATTAAACATGCGTCACTGATTTCGAGTATTTGGCGAGCGCCGTTTTGTCCTACTAATTATGGCGGTCCTTGAACTCACCGTAGTTTGTTTACATGTATAACTTTCTCCGACTTTCGAGGACGTGTTTTATGCCACTTCTTTTTTTGTCTAATTTTGTCCACCAAACTTTTAAGGTTGTGCATGAATGCACAAAGGTGAGTTTTGTTGATGTATTGACTTGTGTGGAGTGCTAATCAGACATATTTGGTCACTGCATGACTGCAAGCTAATCGATGCTAACATGCTATTTAGGCTAGCTATATGTACATATTGCATCATTATGCCTCGTTTGTAGGTATATTTGAGGTCATTTAGTTTCTTTTAATCAATTTATATCTCATGACACACTATCTCTATGTAATATGGCTTTTAATTTTTTGCGGCTCCAGACAGATTTGTTTTTGTATTTTTGGTCCAATATGGCTCTTTCAACATTTTGGGTTGCCGACCCCTGGTCTAGTCTCTTACGTGAATGAGCTAAATAATATTATTTGATATTTTACAGTAACGTGTTAATAATTTCACACATAAGTTGCTCCTGAGTATAAGTCGCACCCCTGGCCAAACTATGAAAAAAACTGCGACTTATAGTCCGAAAAATACGGTAAGCGTTTTAGATTAAAAAAACGACATTAGAAGCCCCTTTTCACAAAAGTGTTAAAAGTAAGTCATATATATATATATATATATATATATATATATATATATATATATATGTGTGTGTGTGTGTATATATGTGTATATATGTGTGTGTATATATATATATATATATATATGTATATATATATATATATATATATATATATATGTATACATATATATGTGTGTGTATATATATATATATATATATATATATATATATATACATATACATATATACGTATATATATATATACATATATATGTTTATATATATATATGTATATATATATATATATATGTATATATATATATATATATATATATATATATATATATATATGTATACATATATATATATATATATATATATATATATATATATATATATATATATATATATATGATAAATAAATGATAATGATAAATGGGTTGTACTTATATAGCGCTTTTCTACCTTCAAGGTACTCAAAGCGCTTTGACACTACTTCCACATTTACCCATTCACACACACATTCACACACTGATGGAGGGAGCTGCCATGCAAGGCACTACCAGCACCCATCAGGAGCAAGGGTGAAGTGTCTTGCTCAGGACACAACGGACATGACGAGGTTGGTACTAGGTGGGGATTGAACCAGGGACCCTCGGGTCGCGCACGGCCATTCTTCCACTGCGCCACGCCGTCCCCATATATATATATATATATGTATACATATATATATATATATGTATACATATATAGAATAGAATAGAATGGACTTTATTGTCATTGTATTTGCATATAAAGTACTATCTATCAATCTATAACAAGATTTGCACTCCACCTTAAGGTGCGGTAGTGGGAACAAATATGGGATAAAAATAAATGACACAATAGGTAATAAAGATAAAACTAAGAATTGAAATAAACAGACTGCTATCCAATAAAAATAATAAGCAATCCTGTACAATATACAAAAACAAAATACTGTACAATATACAGGACATATATACCAATTCACGTAAGATCCACTGGTAATGTGTTTTGGTGCCTGGGTTGCGCGTGACGTCACATCTGTTTGAATTAGCACTTAAGAGTGGCGAGTACTTGCTAGCACTTGAGGGGAAAACAGGCAATTTAGAAGCGGACATGTTCTTAGTAATCTTGCAACCCCATCAATGATTCATGACAAAAACCCAACCATGCCAAATAGAAACCGTTCTAAAGTGTGGCTCGTCTTTTCCAAATGCGACGCCAATGCAGATTACGCAAATTAATTGGCCGTTCATGGTGTTAAAACCATGAGGTGGCGACTTGTCCAGGGTGTACCCCGCCTTCCGCCCGATTGTAGCTGAGATTGGCTCCAGCGCCCCCCGCGACCCCAAAGGGAATAAGCGGTAGAAAATGGATGGATGGATGGTGTTAAAACCTGAAAATGATCTGTCTAGGGTACATTTATTAATGATGAAAAATGATATATATCCAATATTCCAATAATTTCTACAACTCTTATTTTTTTGTGATAGAGTGATTGGAGCACATACTTGTTGGTCACAAAAAACATTCATGAAGTTTGGTTCTTTTATGAATTTATTATGGGTCTACTGAAAATGTGAGCAAATGTGCTGGGTCAAAAGTATACATACAGCAATGTTAATATTTGCTTACATGTCCCTTGGCAAGTTTCACTGCAATAAGGCGCTTTTGGTAGCCATCCACAAGCTTCTGGTTGAATTTTTGACCACTCCTCTTGACAAAATTGGTGCAGTTCAGCTAAATTTGTTGGTTTTCTGACATGGACTTGTTTCTTCAGCATTGTCCACACCTTTAAGTCAGGACTTTTGGAAGGCCATTCTAAAACCTTAATTCTATCCTGATTTAGCCATTCCTTTACCACTTTTGACGTGTGTTTGGGGTCATTGTCCTGTTGGAACACCCAACTGCGCCCAAGACCCAACCTCCGGGCTGATGATTTTAGGTTGTCCTGAAGAATTTGGAGGTAATCCTCCTTTTTCATTGTCCCATTTACTCTGTAAAGCACCAGTTCCATTGGCAGCAAAACAGGCCCAGAGCATAATACTACCACCACCATGCTTGATGGTAGGAATGGTGTTCCTGGGATTCAAGGCCTCACCTTTTCTCCTCCAAACATATTTCTGGGTATTGTGGCCAAACAGCTCAATTTGTGTTTCATATGACATCACATGGACAAAGATAATACCTTCTGGAGGAAAGTTCTGTCATCAGAGGCTCGCTTCACACGTTATCATTTCCGGCTCCCCAAAGTTACGTACGTGACATGCACATAGCGGCATGCACGTACGGGCAAGCGATCAAATGTGTGGAAGCCGCAGCTGCATGCGTACTCACGGTACCGCGTCTGGTATCCAACTCAAAGTTCTCCTGGTAAGAGTCTCTGTTGTCCCAGTTCTCCACAGGCCAATGGTAAAGCTTGACTGTCATCTTTCGGGAATGTAAACAATGAAACACCGGCTGTGTTTGTGTTGCTGCAGCCGCCCGCAATACACCACTTCCCACCTACAGCTTTCTTCTTTGCTGTCTCCATTGTTCATTGAACAAATTGCAAAATATTCACCAACACAGATGTCCGGAATACTGTGGAATTTTGCGATGAAAACAGACGACTTAATAGCTGACCACCATGCTGTCCCAAAATGTCCTCTACAATCCGTGACGTCACGCGCAGACGTCATCATACCGAGACGTTTTCAGCAGGATATTTCGCGCAAAATTTAAAATTGCACTTTAGTAAGCTATCCCGGCCGTATTGGCACGTGTTGCAATGTTAAGATTTCATCATTGATGTATAAACTATCAGACTGCGTGGTCGGTAGTTGTGGGTTTCAGTAGGCCTTTAATTGGTTGCCTGGCAGAGCATCTTTGATCTTTTTATCAAAACAGGCTGCCTGGACTTGGTAGATTTGTTGTAGTTTCAGACAAGCATACACCCACTATGTTTATGTTTGCATGTATTTGCAAACATGTTTTACATAAAATTGCAGCCTTGTACATACGACGTCCTCTAAAAGCCACGCAGGTGTGCGCACACATGCACATGCAATCATTATACGTAACCACATCCACACAATGTCCCACCAACTGATTAACATGTTTTTTTTTAGCTTTCATGTTGTTGGCAGGTTTTTGATATTCAAATAACTTATGGGTCTGATAAGAACGTAATGATACTTGATGGTACTCTGGTGGTGCTGAGTGGTCAAATTACACCTGTAAGAAGATTTGCACGTATTTCAAAGGGAAATGCTTGGATTTGTTTGGTTTTCATGGAAGAAGCATTATAAAATAACAGCTTTACATCATCATATAGATCGGAGGGGGGGTTAACAACCTGCAGCTCTTTAGCGGCTCCTTAGTGGCTCCCTGGACCTCTGTCAGAGATGTGTGAAAATGGAAAAAGATGAAGAAAAATAATTATTTTTTGTTTTAATATATTTTCTGTAGGAGAACAAACATGACACAAACCTTCCTAATTGTTAGAAATCCCACTGTTTTTTTATTAAGCATGCTTCACTGATGAGACTATTTGGCAGGCACCGTTTTGTCCTACTAATTTCGGCGCTCCTTGAACTCACCGTAGTTTGTTTACATGTACACAGAAAGACGTGTTTTATGCCCCTCCTTCTTTGTCTCATTTTGTCCACCAAACGTTTTATGCTGTGCGTGAATGCACAAAGGTGAGCTTTGTTGATGTTATTGACTTGTTGGAGTGTTAATCAGGCATATTTGGTCACTGATTGATTGATTGATTGATTGATTGAAACTTTTATTAGTAGATTGCACAGTATGGTACATATTCCGTACAATTGACCACTAAATAGTTTTATGCCACTCCTTTGTCTCATTTTGTCCACCAAACGTTTTATGCTGTGCGTGAATGCACAAAGGTGAGCTTTGTTGATGTTATTGACTTGTTGGAGTGTTAATCAGGCATATTTGGTCACTGATTGATTGATTGATTGATTAAAACTTTTATTAGTAGATTGCACAGTACGGTACATATTCCGTACAATTGACCACTAAATAGTTTTATGCCACTCCTTTGTCTCATTTTGTCCACCAAACGTTTTATGCTGTGCGTGAATGCACAAAGGTGAGCTTTGTTGATGTTATTGACTTGTTGGAGTGTTAATCAGGCATATTTGGTCACTGATTGATTGATTGATTGATTGAAACTTTTATTAGTAGATTGCACAGTACGGTACATATTCCGTACAATTGACCACTAAATAGTTTTATGCCACTCCTTTGTCTCATTTTGTCCACCAAACGTTTTATGCTGTGCGTGAATGCACAAAGGTGAGCTTTGTTGATGTTATTGACTTGTTGGAGTGTTAATCAGGCATATTTGGTCACTGATTGATTGATTGATTGATTGATTGAAACTTTTATTAGTAGATTGCACAGTACGGTACATATTCCGTACAATTGACTACTAAATAGTTTTATACCACTCCTTTGTCTCATTTTGTCCACCAAACGTTTTTTGCTGTGCGTGAATGCACAAAGGTGAGCTTTGTTGATTTTATTGATTTGCTGGAGTGCTTATCGGGCATATTTGGTCAATCCATGACTGCAGGCTAATCGGTGCTAACATGCTGTTTAGGCTAACTGTATGTACATTATTCTGCCTCGTTTGTAGGTATATTTCGGGGCGGTATAGCTCGGTTGGTAGAGTGGCCGTGCCATCAACCTGAGGGTTGCAGGTTCGATCCCCGCTTCCGCCATCCTAGTCACTGCCGTTGTGTCCTTGGGCAAGACACTTTACCCACCTGCTCCCAGTGCCACCCACACTGGTTTAAATGTAACTTAGATATTGGGTTACACTATGTAAAGCGCTTTGAGTCACTAGAGAAAAGCGCTATATAAATATAATTCAATTAAATAATTCAATATTTCAGCTCATTTAAATTCCTTTACTTATGTCATATTTGTATTTTATGCATGCATGTCTCATGACACTATCTGTATGTATAATATTTCTCATAGTTGTTTGTGTGCCATGTTGTTCCAGACCACAGCAAAATACAACATTTCTGTCAACGAAGATTTGCATCAGCCTTTGGTAGTAGGCTAATATAGACACTTACATCATGTGTTGTCTTCATTATAAGACTTATATAAGACTTTTTTTGCGGCTCCAGACCGATTTTTGTTTTGTATTTTTGGTCCAATATGGCTCTTTCAACATTTTGGGTTGCCGACCCCTGGTCTAGATCATGCTAATAATAAGAATGGACATTTTGAAGTGAATTCCTTTAAAACTCCTGTAGCCATATTTCATCTCACTAATGTTGTATTAATTTGTGTTGCATGATGTCATATTCAAAAGCAAAAAAAAAATAAATCACCCTAAAAGGTCCTGGGGGTTAAATTGCCCCACAACACAATGGCAATTTCTAGTTTCAGACAAGGTTTTTGCAACATATCCATATATTTGTGACGGGAGATGCGCGTATGTCTGTGTTGACCTTCAAACTTTAATGTCACTTACAGGTCTGAGGGGGACTTGCACTACTGAAAGAATGAAGATACAGTTCAAATAAAAGACAGCAGATCTCCATCAAAGAAAATGTATGAAAGTGACCTGAAATCCAAATGTTTTGTGTTGAAGGTAGGAAAAAATAGTTTCAACCTGCAGTTCATCCACAATTCAACCAAAAAAAGACAATACTGTACAAGTGGCACTGACTGTTAAATGCTGCCAAATTAGAGCTACTGTTAGATAATACATGATGCTATGTTATTCCTATATACTACATAGTACCAGCACCATATTACACATGTGTTTTTCTTTGTGTTGTAAAGTTAGGAAACAAAGCTTTTGCAGGTTGATTTACTGCGTATGTACTTATGACGTTAAAAAGGGTGAAATAAAAGCAAAGCAGAGTTGTTTTCCTCCCATGAGCTGACAAGATACTGCACCGTTTAATCATGTAATAATAGGTCATTATTGTATGTACAGTTGTGCTCATAAGTTGGGAGAATTTATGATTTCTTGGCCATTCTTCAGAGAATATGAATGATAACACAAAAACCTTTCTTCCGCTCATGCTTAATGGTTGTGTGAAGCTATTTATTAGCAAACAACTGTGTTTACTCTTTTTAAATCAAAATGGCAAAAGAAAGTACCCAAATGACCCTGATCAAAAGTTTACATACCCCAGCGACTTTGATCTGATAACATGCACAAAAGTTGACGCAAACAGGTTTGAATGGCTAATCAAGGTTCCAATCCTCACCTGTGACCTGTTTGTTTGTAATTAATGTGTGTGTATTAAAGGTCAGTGAGTTTCTGACCATTGCATCTTTCATCCAGTGCTGCACGGATGTTTCTGGATTGTGAGTCATGGGGAAGGCAAAAGAATTGTCAAAGGATCTGCGAGAAAAGGTAATTGAACTGCATAAAACAGGAAAGGGGTATAAAAAGATATCCAAGGAATTGAGAATGCCAATCAGCAGTGTTCAAACGCTGATTAAGAAGTGGAAAATGAGGGATTCAGGTAGACCAGCAAAGATTTCCGCCACAACTGCCAGGAAAATTGTTCGAGATGCAAAGAAAAATCCACAAATAACTTCAGCTGAAATACAGGACTCGTGTGACTTGTGGTGTGGCTGTTTCAAAATGGACAATAAGGAGGCACTTGAACAAAAATGGGCTGCATGGTCGAGTGGCCAAAAAGTTCACTTTTGGCCTCATCACTCCAAATTATTTTGTTCCAGAAGTTTTGAGGCTTGTCTCTGTGCTGTATGGCGTAATGTAAGCGGGATACTTTGTGACATTTGCGCAGAAATGGCTTTCTTCTGGCGACTCGACCATGCAGCCCATTTTTCTTCAAGTGCCTCCTTATTGGTAAAAAAGGAGGTACTTTCTTTTGTCATTTTGATTTAAAAAGAGTAAACACAGTTGTTTGCCAATAAATAGCTTCACACAACCATTAAGCATGAGTGGAAGAAAGGTTTTGGTGTTATCATTTATATTCCCTGAAGAATGGCCAAGAAACCATAAATTCTCCCGGGGTATGTAAACTTATGAGCACGACTGTATACATGTATTTATAATGTACACGTGCACCTGCAATGCTAAATAAACATCTATATTGGAAATGTAGTAACAAAAACGATATTGTATTCAGTTTCAATTGTATTTAGGAAAGCCCCTTGAGATGCGGCGTCTCTCTCAGCACGGACTACAAAGGCGGACTCGCGCAAATTTTCAGGACTTATGCAGATCCCAAATACAGATCAGGGGTAAGAAGAGTCTCTTTTGCATAATATTGCAAAACAACACTCCAGATAATATGTCTTACCTTATACACACACCATAATAATACTCCTATGTTGAAGCACAGTACAATCCATCAAGCGGTGTGGCTTCATAGCTTACCAAAGTCGTACTAAAACGTTTTGATAGATTTTTGAGCGCCGTGTGTAATGTTCTATATTTTCAAAGGAACATATGCAATTTTGGTGTTGTTTACTTGAGTCATATTGCAGTTGACACGTTTCTCTTATGTGTTACTGCCATCTACTGGTCACACTTATCATTACACCATGTACCAAATAAAATAGCTTCGAGGTCGGTTGCAAAACATTTCTCAAAAGTGCCAACTTTCTTTCTAAAATTCATTCACTTTACATGGAAAGTGTGAACATTTTGTTTTCTCTTGGCAAAAATGTTGCCCATTTGTGCAAACATTTTTTTTACCCGAACTTGCATATTGTCTTTCTTTCAAAAATAGTTTTTACAAAAATAAGTAAAATCAATAACCTTAACTTTGTTTCTTATTCACTCACTTTTAAGCACATTATTAAACGCTAGCCTTTTTACTGTTTATCAATTTTGTGCATAATCCCTAACCCGACCCTTATGTTTAAATCATTTATGCTAAGCATATCACTTTTTCCTTCATAAGTTGGAAATGCTGACCCTAAACCTCTACCCTTAACCTTGATTTTTATTATGATGTACTCAAATAAATACATCCAATCGCCCCATCCGTTTTTTATTATATATTTTTTTAATATTTTTTTTTCAGTTAATTAGATTACTATGTTTAGATAAATTATACTAACCACAACCCATTGTAAATGTATTTGAACTGCTAACCTTAGCATTTTGTTCCCTTCATATGTTGGAAATGTTTTTTGTAGCCAACTTGTTTTGGAGTTCACCTTCTCTGTAAACTTCCTAAATGCTAACATATGTTTTCCTTTATAAGTTGGAAATATTTGTTCACCTATTAGTTTAGAATTTTCTCACCATCGTAGACTTTCTTAAATCTAACTTTTTTTTGGTTTTGTATAATTTTTTTAAACTTTTTTTTCTAAATTCATTTGACTTAACATGAAAAAAAACTTTGCAAATATTTTTCCCACTCCTGCAAAATGTTTTCCTAAACCTGCATGTTGTTTTTTTTCCAAAAATATTTTGTGTACTAAAACAAATAAAATCAATTGAGAATGCCAATCAGCAGTGTTCAAACGTTGATTAAGAAGTGGAAAATGAGGGATTCAGGTAGACCAGCAAAGATTTCAGCCACAACTGCCAGGAAAATTGTTCGAGATGCAAAGAAAAATCCACAAATAACTTCAGCTGAAATACAGGACTCTCTGAAAAATTGTGGTGTGGCTGTTTCAAAATGGACAATAAGGAGGCACTTGAACAAAAAATGGGCTGCATGGTCGAGTGGCCAAAAAGTTCACTTTTGGTCTCATCACTCCAAATTATTTTGTTCCAGAAGTTTTGAGGCTTGTCTCTGTGCTGTATGGCGTAATGTAAGCGGGATACTTTGTGACATTTGCGCAGAAATGGCTTTCCTCTGGCGACTCGACCATGCAGCCCATTTTTCTTCAAGTGCCTCCTTATTGGTAAAAAAGGAGGTACTTTCTTTTGTCATTTTGATTTAAAAAGAGTAAACACAGTTGTTTGCCAATAAATAGCTTCACACAACCATTAAGCATGAGTGGAAGAAATGTTTTGGTGTTATCATTTATATTCCCTGAAGAATGGCCAACATCCTTAAATGCTAACCTTAACCCATGTTTATTTCACGAAGTAGTAATTTGAATCTTTGTTCTTAATCATACCCCTTCTTTCATTCATAAAGTAGTGATTTAAATTTTTAAGCTGCTCTTTAGCAGCAAAAGTTGGAATGTTCTGCCTTGCAAGAACATGTGACACAGAATGAACTGAAGATTGGGAACAGGTGGGTGCCATGATTGGGTATAAAAGCAGCTTCCATAAAATGCTCAGTCATTCACAAACAAGGATGGGGCGAGTGTCACCACTTTGTGAACGAATGCGTGAGCAAATTGTCCAACAGTTTAAGAACAACATTTCTCAACCAGCTATTGCAAGGAATTTAGGGATTTCACCATCGACGGTCTGTAATATCATCAGAAGGTTCAGAGGGTCTTAGAAATGTGTCCTGTGAAAAACCGTCCGACCGGAACTCTCTAACTAAAGTTTCTTGGGTGAATAAAGTAAACTCACTACACCGGTATGTTTTAGTGCTTCCATGGGGAGTTTACTGACAGATATAAGAACTTTACACTACTTTATATTAGAAATGGCAACAGCGGAGGATGAATGTCCCATTACAAGAGCTTACCAAAGTCGTACTAAAACATTTTGATAGATTTTTGAGCACGGTGTGTAATGTTCTATATTTTCAATGGAACATATAACATGTTGGTGTTGTTTACTTGAGTCATATTGCCATCATAGTGCAGTCTACACGTGTCTCTTATGTGTGACTGTCATCTACTGGTCACACTTATCATGACACCATGTACACTGCAAAAACTGAAATCTAAGTAAGATGAAATATCTCAAATAAGGGTGATTTTTGCTTATTTTCTGTCTGATAAGATAATTCTTCTCACTAAGCAGATTTTATGTTAGTGTTTTACTTGTTTTAAGGGTTTTGGTCCTAAATGATCTCAGTACGATATTACAGCTTGTTGCTGAGATTTTATGGCCTATGTTGAGTGAAACATGCTTGAAACTAGAATATCAACTGTTGCAAAGCTGTGTCATCAACACTCACAAGTATAAAAGTACTTTTTTAAAGTAATAATTTCTTATTTCAAGCATGAAAAAAAAAAAATCATGATAAGATAAGATAATGGCACTAGCATTTACTTAATTTAAGAATATTTTTCAACATATTGAGCAAAAGGGTCTCATTTTTTTTTTCTACCAAGAAAAGTGCACTTGTTATTAGTGAGAATATACTTATTTTAAGGTATTTTTGGGTTCATTGAGGTTAGCTAGTTTTACTTGTTTTGGAAAGTCTTGACAAGCCGAATTTTCTTGTTCTATTGGCAAATAATTTTGCTTAGTTCAAGTAAAATACCCCTCATTTTTGAAAATGTTTTTCTTGGTTTTGAACACTGACTTTTTGCAGTGTGCCAAATAAAATATCCCTAGCCCTAACACCCTCACCCTAACTCTAACCCTAGACACCATCCATCCATCCATCTTCTTCCGCTTATCCGAGGTCGGGTCGCGGGGGCAGCAGCCTAAGCAGGGAAGCCCAGACTTCCCTCTCCCCAGCCACTTCGTCCAGCTCTTCCCGGGGGATCCCGAGGCGTTTCCCAGGCCAGCCGGGAGACATAGTCTTCCCAACGTGTCCTGGGTCTTCCCCATGGCCTCCAACCGGTCGGACGTGCCCTAAACACCTACCGAGGAAGGCGATCGGGTGGCATCCTGACCAGATGCCCGAACCACCTCATCTGGCTCCTCTCGATGTGGAGGAGCAGCAGCTTTACTTTGAGCTCCCCCCGGATGACAGAGCTTCTCACCCTATCTCTAAGGGAGAGCCCTGCCACCCGGCGGAGGAAACTCATTTCGGCCGCTTGTACCCGTGATCTTTTCCTTTCGGTCATGACCCAAAGCTCATGACCATAGGTGAGGATGGGAACGTAGATCGACCGGTAAATTGAGAGCTTTGCCTTCCGGCTCAGCTCCTTCTTCACCACAACGGATCGATACAGCGTCCGCATTACTGAAGACGCCGCACCGATCCGCCTGTCGATCTCACGATCCACTCTTCCCTCACTCCTGAACAAGACTCCGAGGTACTTGAACTCCTCCACTTGGGGCAGGGTCTCCTCCCCAACCCGGAGATGGCACTCCACCCTTTTCCGAGCGAGAACCGTGAACTCGGACTTGGAGGTGCTGATTCTCTTCCCAGTCGCTTCACACTCGGCTACAAACCGATCCAGCGAGAGCTGAAGATCCTGGCCAGATGAAGCCATCAGGACCACATCATCTGCAAAAAGCAGAGACCTAATCCTGCAGCCACCAAACCGGATCCCCTCAACACCTTGACTGCGCCTAGAAATTCTGTCCATAAAAGTTATGAACAGAATCGGTGACAAAGGGCAGCCTTGGCGGAGTCCAACCCTCACTGGAAACGTGTCCGACTTACTGCCGGCAATGCGGACCAAGCTCTGGCACTGATCATACAGGGAGCGGACCGCCACAATCAGACAGTCCGATACCCCATACTCTCTGAGCACTCCCCACAGGACTTCCCGAGGGACACGGTCGAATGCCTTCTCCAAGTCCACAAAACACATGTAGACTGGTTGGGCAAACTCCCATGCACCCTCAAGCGACCCTGCCGAGACTATAGAGCTGGTCCACAGTTCCACGACCAGGACGAAAACCACACTGTTCCTCCTGAATTCGAGGTTCGACTATCCGGCATAGCCTCCTCTCCAGTACACCTGAATAGACCTTACCGGGAAGGCTGAGGAGTGTGATCCCACGATAGTTAGAACACACCCTCCGGTTCCCCTTCTTAAAGAGAGGAACCACCACCCCGGTCTGCCAATCCAGAGGTACCGCCCCCTAGACACCCTAACCCTAATCCAGAATTATTCCGTACATTAGGCGCACCGGGTTATAAGGCGCACTGTGGAGTTTTGAGAAAAAAAATTTTAAGTGCACCTTATTGTCCGGAAAATACGGTAATTGCTTTTATGATGGGGGAATTCAGTTAATAATTTAGTTACATTTTTGTCAAAGTAATTAGTAACCAACAACTACGTAATTTTCAGAACACTGTTCAAGATACAAAGACCCATTTGTATCCCTCCAGCGGCCAGCAGGAAATGTAGCCGCTACACTTTGTATAGCCAAGAAATAAAACAAGTAAATTAATAAAAGTTTTACGGAATGTTGATGAATGCTGGCTTTACATGGAATTCACATGTGTAGAACAATAATGAATGAGATGTCTGGCAGTAGTGGAGTGCAGAGCCAGCAGAGCAGCCATGAAAAGGGTTTATATACCTACGGTAAGGGCGCTCTTAGATTATGGATGTTTTGTGCTGGGGGGCTTTCATGACCCCTCCTCTTTCTGCACTAAAGGTGGAAATGGAGGAGATTGCAGATGAGAAATAAGCTATTTACTGTTTGGCTTACTGGATGAGAGTCAGAGGTCATTTTGATGTAGCATCCAATAATAAGGGTGAGGAGCTAAGTATGAATGTTTGACATGGAGGAGCAGGATGAGTGGGGGAGTGTGGCAGTGATGGTTGAATACAAAACACAGTTTGTATACTCCAGTATTCATGGATGAATCCACATATCCAAGCGCAGGTTGTGCAGGCTTTATTGTTGTAGTACAAAGGCCTGAAGATTGCGGTTAAAAGCAAAGCAAAACATCTGTTGGAAATCAAAGCTGCCTTACAATGGCCAGAAGAGTTACGGCTAAAAAAGGAAACAAGAAAACATTTATTCCTATTTAAATGCAATAAAGAAGAACTGTAAGGGGGAGCAAAAAAGAAGAAAGAATCATATCAGACAAGAGAAAAAAAATACAAAAATGAGGGGTATTTTATTTGAACTAAGCAAAATTATCTGCCAATAGAACAAGAAAATTTGGCTTGTCAAGACTTTCCAAAACAAGTAAAATTAGCTAACTTCAATGCGCCCAAAAATACCTTAAAAAAAGTATATTCTCACTAATAAGTGCACTTTCCTTGGTAGAAAAAACAAACATATTTGCTCATTATGTTGAAAAATATTCTTAAATGAAGTTTATGCTAGTGGCATTATCTTGACATAATGATATGCGCTCGGCATTACATTTCTTGAAACCAGCAAACTTATACTAAAAACTAATTTATTGTTCTTAATGGAAAGGCAACAAGGCAACCGCTTGTTACTCTCGGGGTCTCCTAGCCGCTCAGGCAAATCATATTGTCTAAAAATGCATTTTTCCATGGATAACATGACATCATCGCGCCAAGTGCGTGCTCTTTCAGTCAATTAGTGCGCATATATACAGCCCGGCCACCGGCCAAACATTTTTTAATTGTAATTTTGAGGAATATATCTGAATGTGCATGAACTATTTCTGTTCAAAATTGTTAGAAATGTCAAATGTTAAATGTTTAAATATTAACTGTCAGTTTACTGTACTACTATATGAGTACGTATTTTCTATTGTTTCATTGAAAATAAAACAGCAAAGTCCATTTGGCTGTCATCTGTTTTAATTATGAGACACAATTGTGTCAAAGTCCATCCATCCATCCATTTTCTACCGCTTGTCCCTATGAATTTTTTTTTTCATGCTTGAAATAAGAAATTATTACTTTAAGTAGTTTTATACTTGTGAGTGTTGATGACACAGCTTTGCACCAGTTGATATTCTAGTTTCAAGCATGTTTTACTCAATATAGGTCATCAAATAATATCTTACTGAGATCATTTAGGACCAAAATACTTAAAACAAGTAAAACACTCTAACATAAAATCTGCTTAGTGAGAAGAATTATCTTATCAGACAGAAAATAAGCAAATATCACCCTTATTTGAGATATTTCATCTTACTTAGATTTCAGTTTTTGCAGTGTATTTCTTATCAAAAACACAGCTGGAACATGGAATGTGGTCTTAAACCTAAAGAGGCTTTTTTTTTTTAAACATGTGTAGTCATGGGTTTTATGAAATTGCATTGTCCCCTTTGAAATAAACTAATCTTAATCTTAGTAGAAAACTTCAAAGTGTTTCGCAAACTCTAATTCTGTCCAAAAACATTCTGTTAGCAGGAATGAAGAAAATAATGCGTATTCTGACAGAAGCGATAATATTCTGGGACGATTCCACTGTTCAATATGAAGAGTTGCATGTACAAAATGTCAATCTCAGTATATTTTACCAGTTTAGTCTTTATTTGAAGGGACAATGCACAGAAACATTAAGCTCAAAGACAGATATGTTCTGTACCAGATTATAGCTAAATAGCTCATTTCCATCTGCAGTCCCTGGCTACCTAAATTGAAGGGAATTTCATGCAATAAAATTATGACAATAAAATCATACTATAGCACAGGCCTGGGCAATTATTTTGACTCAGGGGCCAAAAAAAATGTGTCTGGGGGCCGGTATATCTATTTTTAGGAAAACTAATACAAAACCTCACAATAAAGTCTGATTGAATGCTAAAAATGTTATGACACACCGCCTTAAAAACGGAATGGATTTTTTTCTATGAACGATAAAACCCTGAATATTGAGAACATATGAACGTCACACCCCTTAAAACGGAATGACATTTTACATTTTTTTTACTGAATGAGACACCCAGAATCATACTTGCCAACCCTCCTAGATTTTTCCGGGAGACTCCCAAAATTCAGCGCCTCTCCTGAAAACTTACCGGGACAAATATTCTCCCGAAAATCTCCCGATTTTCAGCCGGAGCTGGAGGCCACGCCCCCTCCACCTCCATGCGACCTGAGTGAGGACAGCCTTTTTTCATGACTAAATCATCCAGACTAGAGATAAATTGTATTATGTTTATCTTACATAAAAATAAATATATATATATATTAATTTAAAAAAAATAAAAATACATTTTTACTATATTTTGCTAAAAACATCAAAATTATATTTTTATTTGTATTTTTTCTGACTCCTTATTACATTCAGCCATAGAATTATACATTCAAATAAACATATTTGAAATAATTAATTTTAAATGATCATAATAATTCATTTAAAATGACCATATTTAATTATTAAAATAATTGCTTATCAACAACTTTAATGTTTTATTAATTACATTTTGAAGCTCTCAGAAGCCAAGTTATGTTATATTCCTTAATATTTATTTATGCAAGTTTGAAGTATCAATTATCTAAACACAGTTTTGTTTGCATATTTTCAGGATGTAGATATATATATATATATATATATATATATATATATATATATATATATATATATATATATATATATATGTGTGTATATATATATATATAATATGTGTATATGTATATATATGTATATGTATACATATGTATATATATGTGTATATATGTATATGTATATATATATGTGTATATATGTATATGTATATATATGTGTATATATGTATATATATATATATGTGTATATGTGTGTGTGTATATATATATGTGTGTATATATATATGTGTGTGTATATATATGTGTATATATATATATATATATATGTGTATATATATATATATATGAAATACTTGACTTGGTGAATTCTAGCTGTCAATATACTCCTCCCCTCTTAACCACGCCCCCAACCACCTCTTGAAATTGGAGGTCTCAAGGTTGGCAAGTATGCCCAGAATGTACATGAAAATAAAGAATGCTACAATATTAACTATGAAGGATAAAACACTGAATATTGACAACATATGAAGGTCACACCCATTCTCCATCCACATATTTTACAATCAAGCCAAATGCAACAAACACAGCGAAATATGAACGTGAAGGGTAAAAAAAAACAAAAAACATCTACAATCTGATAAATGTGATACATCACTAAGATTTAGAACTTTCTTGTAAAAATCTCCTTCCACGTCTGTCCCTGACACCCGCATTTCAGGCTCTGGAAACACTCTGTGGAAACGCTCCCCACCCACACTGTTTGGTGCCTCGTCTGACCTGCTGTGACGTAGATTACCATAGTCACTAGTAGGGTTCTACGGTATACGGGTATTAGTATAGTACCGCGATACTAATGAATCATATTCGGTACCATAAAAGTACCGGTCCGCCACACCCTAAGATTTTTGCTTAAAAGGGAACATTATCACAATTTCAGAATGGTTAAAACCATTAAAAATCAGTTCCCAGTGGCTTATTATATTTTTCGAAGTTTTTTTCAAAATTTTACCCATCACGCAATATCCCTAAAAAAAAGCTTCAAAGTGCCTGATTTTAACCATCGTTATATACACCCGTCCATTTTCCTGTGATGTCACATAGTGAAGCCAACACAAACAAACATGGCGGAAAGAACAGCAAGCTATAGCGACATTAGCTCGGATTCAGACTCGGATTTCAGCGGCTTAAGCGATTCAACAGATTACGCATGTATTGAAACGGATGGTTGTAGTGTGGAGGCAGGTAGCGAAAACGAAATTGAAGAAGAAACTGAAGCTATTGAGCCATATCGGTTTGAACCGTATGCAAGCGAAACCGACGAAAACGACACGACAGCCAGCGACACGGGAGAAAGCGAGGACGAATTCGGCGATCGCCTTCTAACCAACGATTGGTATGTGTTTGTTTGGCATTAAAGGAAACTAACAACTATGAACTAGGTTTACAGCATATGAAATACATTTGGCAACAATATGCACTTTAAGAGTGCAGACAGCCCAATTTTCATCAATTAATATATTCTGTAGACATACCCTCATCCGCGCTCTTTTCCTGAAAGCTGATCTGTCCAGTTTTGGAGTTGATGTCAGCAGGCCAGGGAAGCTAGGGTCGATAGGGGGTTTAGCTCGCTCGTCTGCGGGAACAAACTGCCGCCGTTGCTTGCCGTGCTACCGAGGCTCCTTTGTCCCTGAATTGCTCACACACTCCGGCAGATTCAATGGGGGTCTGGCGGAAGATTTCTTTGACTTTATCGTTGGAAATGCATCTGCTTTGAGTGTCGCAGGATATCCACACATTCTTGCCATCTCTGTCGTAGCATAGCTTTCGTCGGTAAAGTGTGCGGAACAAACGTCCAATTTCTTGCCACTTTCGCATCTTTGGGCCACTGGTGCAACTTGAATCCGTCCCTGTTCGTGTTGTTACACCCTCCGACAACACACCGACGAGGCATGATGTCTCCAAGGTACGGAAAACAGTCGAAAAAACAGAAAATAACAGAGCTGATTTGACTCGGTGTTTGAGAAAATGGCGGATTGCTTCCCGATTTTTCTGCAACATCAAGGTATATATTGACGCTTACATAGGTCTGGTGATAATGTTCCCCTTTAAAATAAAGCCAATAATGCAATTTTTTCTGGTCCCCTTTATTTAGAAAAGTATCGAAATAATATTGGTATCAGGACAACACTAGTCACTAAAATATCATGCAAAAGCGCAGATTCCAAGCATTGAAAGACTTAGTATAGTTGAAGACTTACGGTCATTAGAAAACATCACTGCACATCATAATGGCAGCTACACTTTCCATCTTAAAGATCTAAAAAAAATTATTTGGGAATGTCCGGTGGGCCAGATTGAAAAGCTTAACGGGCCGCATTTGCCCGGCTGTGCTATGGCATGTACTCACTTAGTGTGAAACCTGTGCTTGTTCGGATGAACACAGAGCTGATGTCCTGGCTGCATACCTGCAAACTACTCCGGTTTTCCCGTAATTAGTACGGTTTTCATCAACCTATTCCGGGTTACGGTTGCAGTGATAAAAAATACGGTTTTTCATTAATTAACTTTTTTTTTTTTTTTTAAGTTTTATTCAAGACATCGCATAACAACAATGACAATCGACACTGCTTCCCGTAACTTCCTATCGAGCCATTCCGAATGCCATGTGCGAGGCTATTTATAGCACCGCTGCCAAGCAGTTGCCATTGTTTCCAAACGAGCGAACGATCATGGAATCAGCCGGAGAAAAATCGCAAACGAGTCTTAAACCGAAAAGAAAACTGCAGTCATTCCGTGAAGAATATTCAAAAGCCTATCCGGGAATAATTATCCGTTCCAAAAAGGGTGAAAACTACGCGAATTGCACCTTGTGCAGACAAGATTTTTCGATCGGACACGGAGGAATTAGCGAGGGAATGCAATACGGCTTCCACGGGCGAAAACATTTACAAAATACTCGCGAAAGAAATAGACTCAAACGAAATTCCTTGGCAGAATTTGGTTTGCTTTGCTGCCGATAATGCTGCAGTGATGATGGGATCTAAAAAGGGTGTTGCAGCTTTCATTACGGAAATGTCTCCTTCGGTTTACATCGCCGGTAAGTACAGTTCGTAGCATAAAAAAACTCACAAAACATAACATTTTAAGTAAATCTTTTATTACATAAACAATAAATCAAATCAAAATAATTTCTGTGTACAGTATATCTTTTTATTTGTGATAACGATAACATGTTCAAAACAAGTAACATATACCGTATTTTCCGCACTATTAGCCGCACCTAAAAACCACAAATTTACTCAAAAGCTGACAGTGCGGCTTATAACCCGGTGCGCTTTATATATGGATTAATATTAAGATTCATTTTCATAAAGTTTAGGTCTCGCAACTACGGTAAACAGCCGCCATCTTTTTTCTTCTTCTAAGGCAAGCAACCGCCAAGGTAAGCACCCGCCCCCATAGAAGAGGAAGCGCTTCTTCTTCTACTGTAAGCAACCACCCGCCCCCGTAGAAGAAGAAGGAGCGCGCGGATATTACGTTTCATTTCATTTGTGTGTTTACATCTGTAAAGACCACAAAATGGCTCCTACTAAGCGACAGGTTTCCGGTTCATGAAAAGACGCAATCTCTCCAGCCGCACACGGACTACTATTTCACAGCAACTGCCTAAAGACTTTCAAGAAAAGCTGGCTACTTTCCGTGCATATTGTAAAAACAAGATAGCTGAAAAAAAGATCCGGCCAGAGAACATTATCAACATGGACGAGGTTCCACTGACTTTTGATATTCCTGTGAACCGCACTGTGGATACAACGGGAGCACGTACGGTGAATATTCGCACCACAGGGAATGAGAAGTCATCCTTCACTGTGGTTCTAGCTTGCCATGCTAATGGCCAGAAACTTCCACCCATGGTGATATTCAAAAGGAAGACCTTGCCAAAAGAGACCTTTCCAGCCGGCGTCATCATAAAAGCTAACTCGAAGGGATGGATGGATGAAGAAAAGATGAGCGAGTGGTTAAGGGAAGTTTACGCGAAGAGGCCGGGTGGCTTTTTTCACGCAGCTCCGTCCATGTTGATATACGACTCCATGCGCGCCCACATCACGCTGGTTTTTAATATATTATTAAAGTTTGACTGACCTATCTGACTGTTTTTTTGACATTCCCTTTAGCGCAGTTAGATGCGGCTTATAACACGGGGCGGCTTATAGGTGGACAAAGTTTTGAAATATGCCGTTCATTGAAGGCGCGGCTTATAACCCAGGGCGCCTTATGGTGCGGAAAATACGGTAACTATCATACTATTCTATTACTCTTTATTAATTTGAAAAATGTCGTCATGAAGTTTTATATTTATATTTATTTATATTTCTTTCATAAACCAAAATTTCGACCTGAAGTTTCTTGTTACAATAATGTCTGCAATATCAATAATGACATGTCTTATTTATATTGTGTAATTTGAACCAAATACTCTCAAAAAAAATTTTCTTTCAAGTTGTTGAAAGTTTCAACATGTATGATAGACTGATAGAAAAGTGATGGTTTTAGCAACATTTTAACCTGTCTGAATGCTAATAATCATTTTTGCGTCGGCCCCCCTGAACCCCCCACCAGGACTTTGTCCTGGACCTACCTGGGCCTGCGGCCCCTGGACCCTGGCTACTAGGTTTTTCTGATTTCAAAAGTTGGCAGGTATGTGGCTGGAATTGAAGACAGACACACTCAGAGCTCTCAGTCTCTCTTTGTTTTTACTTTTTATAGCAATTAAGCTTGAGAAGCTCACTTCACACAGACATGTTGTGGAAAACGGGAGCAACGTTAAAATAGCTTCGTTTGCCAGAATGGAGAACGCCTTGGCAGCAGTCAACCACAAACTGTCCAAAAGGTAGATCAGCAAAACTTAGCTTTGAACCATGATTATGTCTCAGTTCAGTTAGTTCCTCCTGCTCCTGTAAGGTCGTGTTCTTTCCAACAACTGCTGAGCTGTGTGGGTAAATAACCCAGTCAAAGCATTCAATGAAGGCTGAATAGAAATAAAAATGACATATTTTCCACCCAGAGCTGTTAAATATTTACCGTTCTGCCTTTTCTTGTGAGTGAGAACATTTCAAGGTTGCCACGTTTCACATGTTGTCGCCGGAGGTGCACCTTGGAGCAGGAATCCGTACTTGTGAGCAAGTTTTCATTGCGGCCTCGCGTTCTTGTGTTCAGTTCATTCACATGGTGACAAATATCTCCCGGGTATGCCAGCCTTGCATACCACTCATCACTTGCAAGCAGCTTTGCATAATTCCATCCCTCATTTGTCAGAAACACTTGAAGTGGCCAACATCGTGCCACGCCACCACCATCAGACCTCCGATGATGCTCTGATGCTCCGCTCCAATTTCCTCACACAAACATGCAAATATGCGGCTTTCCACAGGTCGTGTCTTTACAAAGTCTACCACGTGCACATCGTTCATCATAGGGGCTAGGTCTGCTGGTAAAGTCTTGGCCCCGAGGAAAGAAACATCCATCCATCCATCCATCCATCTTCTTCCGCTTATCCGAGGTCGGGTCGCGGGGGCAGCAGCCTCATACCTGCCAACTACTCCGGTTTTCCCGTAATTCGTACGGTTTTCATCAACCTATTCCGGGTTACGGTTGCAGTGATAAAAAATACGTTTTTTCATTAATTAAAAAAAAAAAAAGGGTGAAAACTACGCGAATTGCACCTTGTGCAGACAAGATTTTTCGATCGGACACGGAGGAATTGGCGATGTAAAAGACCACGTTGGGACAAAAAAACACAAGTCTAATGCCGTTGCTAGCGATACAAGTGGAAAACTTTCAACGTTTTTCGTCGCCCAAACAGATTCTTTGGATGTGATAAATGCCGAAGTTTTATTTACGGAGGCAATAATTGAGCATGGACTTCCAATCGCACTGGCTGATCACATGGGACAGTTAAATGTTTGTAATGCAACCTTTAAAAATCATTACGCGGTGATCACGGTCCCAAAAATAAACTTTTCTTGCATGATAATGTCCAGAAAAACTCACTTTATATTACTATAGAGTCCTTTTAACGAATGAGTTTGATGGTTTATCACAAACCTTAAATGAAAGAAGTCCTTTGTTCTCCTGCACCATGCATGCGCTTTGGCCTTGCTTCGTGTTTGGTGCGCAATCCTGTCGGCTGTATTTCACAGCACGTCTTTGACAACTTGAAGTGGCATAAAACATTTAAAACAAAGGGGTTATAGGAACAATCACTTTCAGTGTTTTATGCCACTTCAAGTTGTCAAAGACAGTATGCTGGTGCCCGACTGCCACAAGTGGAACAAACATTTGAAACAAAGGGGTTATAGGAACAATCACTTTCAGTGTTTTATGCCACTTCAAGTAAACTTATCATAAAGTTACCATATCATTTTTGTAGTATGATCAATCTGATAGAATAAATTTGGATTTTAGCCACAAAAAGGTAATGACACCAATGTTATCTATTGGAATTGTTTAGTACTGTTATACTGTTAAAAGTGTTTATACTATGCTTTCAAGTCCAAGTTGAAGAAATCTTGTTAAATGTTGACAGCATAACTACCAAAATACAGAAGTATGTCCTTAATATTTTTGCAGTGCTATTTCTGTTGAAAAGTTAAAATGATTACATTAGAGATGTGATGTGCCACTTTTCAAGTGTCTGATGGCTTAAATTAATTTTCATTAATTTTTCATATTTTGAATTCTTTTGAAAGGCTTACAAAAAAACTACATTTGAATTGTAATTCCATGCTATTGACAGGACTATTAATTTTAATGAAGTTAGCTTACCATGTTTACAGTATGATAATTGTGATAGAAATGTGAATTTTAGGCACAGAATATTTTTTACAATTGAACAAGGCAGTAGATTATACAAGCTTGGACAGAAAGTTAATAATGACACCAATTTTTTTTTTTAATGGAATTGTTTAGTACTGTTTTACCATTTGTTTACTGTAAAAAGTGTTTATACTGTTTATACTTTCAATTAACAAATTGAAGTCTTGTGAAAGGTTGACAGGATAACTGGCATTAACTGTCAAAATAATTTCAAACTATTGAAGTTAGCTTACAGAATAAACATGTCAATCAACGCATATGATTTTTGCTGTAATATTTTTGTTTTGAAAAGTCACTGTGACTGATAGAAAAGTGATGGTTTTAGCAACATTTTAACCTGTCTGAATGCTAATAATCATTTTGCGTCGGGGGGCGAAGCCCTGAACCCTCCACCAGGACTTTGTCCTGGACCTACCGGGGCCTGCGGCCCTTGGACCCTGGCTACTAGGTTTTTCTGATTTCAAAAGTTGGCAGGTATGCAGCCTCAGCAGGGAAACCCAGACTTCCCTCTCCCCAGCCACTTCTTTCAGCTCTTCCCGGGGGATCCCGAGGCGTTCCCAGGCCAGCCGGGAGACATAGTCTTCCCAACGTGTCCTGGGTCTTCCCCGTGGCCTCCTACCGGTTGGACGTGCCCTAAACACTGCCCTAGGGAGGCGTTCGGGTGGCATCCTGACCAGATGCCCGAACCACCTCATCTGGCTCCTCTCCATGTGGAGGAGCAGCGGCTTTACTTTGAGTTCCTCCCGGATGACAGAGCTTCTCACCCTATCTCTAAGGGAGAGCCCCGCCACCCGGCGGAGGAAACTCATTTCGGCCGCTTGTACCCGTGATCTTGTCCTTTCGGTCATAACCCAAAGCTCATGAGCATAGGTGAGGATGGGAACGTAGATCGACCAGTGAATTGAGAGCTTTGCCTTCCGGCTCAGCTCCTTCTTCACCACAACGGATCGATACAGCGTCCGCATTACTGAAGACGCCGCACTGATCCGCCTGTTGATCTCACGATCCACTCTTCCCTCACTCGTGAACAAGACTCCGAGGTACTTGAACTCCTCCACTTGGGGCAGGGTCTCCTCCCCAACCCGGAGATGGCACTCCACCCTTTTCCGGGCGAGAACCATGGACTCGGACTTGGAGGTGCTGATTCTCATCCCAGTCGCTTCACACTCGGCTGCGAACCGAAAGGAAAGAAACAATGCGTAACAATCACATCTGGATTTTCTTTCCTTCACTCTGCTTACAAAGCCTTTGGTGCGCCCGACCATGGCGGCAGCTCCATCAGTGCGGACACCCGTGCGGTTTTCCCACTTAAGTCCTCCTTGTGGCTTGGAAAAATGTCCTCTCCTGTTGTCTTTTCTGGCAATGCCTTGCAAAATAGGAGTTGTTTTTTTTTGATTGCGTCTCCATCCACAAAACGCACATTGGCCAAGAGTTGAGCATGTCCACCAATATCAGTACGCCCGTCCGATTGCAACGCAAATTTCTCACTGATGCGAATCTTTTCCAAAACCACACTTTCGATGTCTGCAGACTT
The DNA here is from genome assembly GCF_033978685.3 of Nerophis lumbriciformis. Taxonomy (NCBI): domain Eukaryota; kingdom Metazoa; phylum Chordata; class Actinopteri; order Syngnathiformes; family Syngnathidae; genus Nerophis; species Nerophis lumbriciformis. The sequence goes on along the minus strand of NC_084559.2, from coordinate 4,384,923 downwards.
GTCATCAATACGTCTAGAAATTGTGTTATCTGAGAGAGGGACTTTGTCTTTGATTGATTGATTGAAACGTTTATTAGTAGATTGCACAGTACAGAACATATTCCGTACAATTGACCACTAAATGGTAACACCCGAATAAGTTTTTCAACTTGTTTAAGTTGGGATCCATGTTAATCAATTCATGGTACAAATATATCATCATCATCATCGGTCACTCGAACGAGTATGACGATCCTCCTGGTAGCGGGGTATCCCTTTAACGTGGGGAGACTGGTGCACAGACAGTCATCACACGATCCTTGACAGATCCGGGTCCGGTTCCAGTGGCATGGAGTCCAAGACAACTGGGGACCCTTTTCTGCTGCAGCCTTCTTCCGCCATCGCAGCCGTTGTGGTAGTTCTTAAATCTACCGTATTCCGCCCGCTTCGCCGTTGAGGTCTTCACCGTATCCCTGGATAGGGGGCAGTCAGGTATTAGGCCTTTGCCAAGGGCCACCTGGGGTAACAGTAGTTAAGGGGTTTACCTCCTAGTGCCCCAAGACCCCATAGAGGAGCCTCCACTGCCGGATGCACTTTAACGTCATGATCCAGGACACACCTTAGCAGTACTCAGTTGTAATACATGTTTCCACCACTTGTGGCAGTAATGGCAATATCAAACAAACTGAAGAAGTCTCATAGAGAAGTGTCTTAAGCCCAAAAAATATGACTAAAGTGGTGATGCTGTATTTTCATTTGCACTTTAATTTTATAAACATTTATTTACGAAACAAATTAATTATTTTTATTTACTGTTAATCTACTATATTTATTTTAGCACTAAATAATTTAATCAGTTATTTATGAATCCCTCATATGCAGTATATTTGATTAGTATTTATTGTTATAATCAGCCTGACCTAAGCCTAAGGTTTTTCTGTTAAATACAGTCGTGCTCATAAGTTTACATACCCTGGGAGAATTTATGATTTCTTGGCCATTCTTCAGAGAATATGAACGATAACACAAAAACCTTTCTTCCACTCATGCTTAATGGTTGTGTGAAGCTATTTATTGGCAAACAACTGTGTTTACTCTTTTTAAATCAAAATGACAAAAGAAAGTACCCAAATGACCCTGATCAAAAGTATACATACCCCAGTCACTTTGATCTGATATCATGCACAAAAGTTGACACAAACAGGTTTGAATGGCTAATCAATCCTCACCTGTGACCTGTTTGTTTGTAATTAATGTGTGTGTATAAAAGGTCAGTGAGTTTCTGGGCTTCTGACAGACCATTGCATCTTTCATCCAGTGCTGCACAGATGTTTCTGGATTCTGAGTCATGGGGAAGGCAAAAGAATTGTCAAAGGATCTGCAAGAAAAGGTAATTGAACTGAATAAAACAGGAAAGGGGTATAAAAAGATATCCAAGGAATTGAGAATGCCAATCAGCAGTGTTCAAACGTTGATTAAGAAGTGGAAAATGAGGGATTCAGTTAGACCAGCAAAGATTTCAGCCACAACTGCCAGGAAAATTGTTCGAGATGCAAAGAAAAATCCACAAATAACTTCAGCTGAAATACAGGACTCTCTGAAAAATTGTGGTGTGGCTGTTTCAAGATGCACAATAAGGAGGCACTTGAAAAAAAATGGGCTGCATGGTCGAGTGGCCAAAAAGTTACATTTTGGTCTCATCACTCCAAATTACTTTGTTCCAGAAGTTTCGAGGCTTATCCCTGTGCTGTTTGGCGTAATGTAAGCGGGATAGTTTGTGACATTTACGCAGAAATAGTTTTCTTCTGGCGACTCGACCATGCAGCCCACAGTGGTTTGCCAATAAATAGCTTCACACAACCATTAAGCATGAGTGGAAGAAAGTTTTTTGTGTTATCATTCATATTCTCTGAAGAATGGCCAAGAAATCATAAATTCTCCCAGGGTATGTAAACTTATGAACACGACTGTACATACATATATTATATATGTGAAAATTCAGCGATTTTGAATAAAATATATATAATATAATATAATATATATCCATCCATCCATCCATTTTCTACCGCTTATCCCCTTCGGGGTCGCGGGGGGCGCTGGAGCCTATCTCAGCTACAATCGGGCGGAAGGCAGGGTACACCCTGGACAAGTCGCCACCTCATCGCAGGGCCAACACAGATAGACAGACAACATTCACACTCACATCCACACACACTAGGGCCAATTTAGTGTTGCCAATCAACCTATCCCCAGGTGCATGTCTTTGGAGGTGGGAGGAAGCCGGAGTACCCGGAGGGAACCCACGCAGTCACGGGGAGGACATGCAAACTCCACACAGAAAGATCCCGAGCCCGGGATTGAACCCAAGACTACTCAGGACCTTCGTATTGTGAGGCAGATGCACTAACCCCTCTGCCACCGTGAAGCCCCTATAATATATATATATATATATATATATATATATATATATATATATACTCAGTGGCCTAGTGGTTAGAGTGTCCGCCCTGAGATCGGTAGGTTGTGAGTTCAAACCCCGGCCGAGTCATACCAAAGACTATAAAAATGGGACCCATTACCTCCCTGCTTGGCACTCAGCATCAAGGGTTGGAATTGGGGGTTAAATCACCAAAATGATTCCCGGGCGCGGCCACCGCTGCTGCCCACTGCTCCCCTCACCTCCCAGGGGGTGATCAAGGGTGATGGGTCAAATGCAGAGAATAATCTCGCCACACCTAGTGTGTGTGTGACAATCATTGGTACTTTAACTTTAACTTTTAACTTTATATGTGTAATATATATATATATATATATATATATATAAGATACATACACATCAGCGACGTGCGGTCACTAGAGGCAGGTGAGGCGGGGCCTCACCTGCCATCATGGAAAGAAAAAAAATGTAAAAAGAAAAAAAAAAAAATTAAATTGTTATATGTATCCAGTGATTATACTATAAAGTTATTTTCCATTTAACTTCACCAGTTTTAGATTATTTTTATTCAAAATCGCTGAATTTTCACATTTGCCGTTCAAATACTGAGAAGAGACGGTGCGGTGAACAGCAGCCAGTTGAGGCACGTCACTCAGTGCCTCAACATGGATTGCGGACTCTGTTAACTGCTGGCCTGCTGTGCAGTGAGACCGTATTGCTATATGAATTATATTATACATTTCCATAGTTTAGTTAGCTGAGGTATATAATGTACAGTGTATTTTGTCAACAACTGTATGTGTGTAACGTATTTCTTGTGCTGAGCGATCATAAAACTGCTGCGAAGACGCACTGGCTGAGGCTCGCGTAACCCCGCCTCCTGGTGCTGGTTAAGGCACCTTCGCCGCAGACTGCACCCCCCGACGAGAGCGCCACACCAACCAAAGCCCACACCCAAACCCTCCACGTGCAAGACCGAATCCACCCAGAAAAAGTCACTTAACAAGAAGCCAAAAAGTGCAAAAACAACAATGCTCGCGCCGGAGGAGCCGTGAACGACTGCAGGGACACAACATTAGGTACACCTGCAGACTGCAGCACGGATTTCATATTTCATTCATTCACAACTCCTCCAACACGAACACCACTGTTCCCGCACTTATAAGTAAAGGTAAGACCATAATAAAAATTATTTTTTATTAAATGTGCTTTTTTGTGTGCTACAGTTTGTATGTGTAAAGTTAAAGTTAAGTTAAAGCAGGGGCGTCACTAGCTTTTAAGGACAGGGGGGGCTTTGCCCCCAGGAGATGCACAGGATGCCAGCGAATGTTACGCACGAGCACAAAACTTCACAAACGGCTAACAAAGACTTAGAAATTATTCATTGTTATTATTATTTTTTTTTTTAAATGCACGGGACGAAATGAAATTCTCCCCGGGACGATGGCTTTTAACCATATATTTTCTTTTACCTTTTTATGTATTTATTCATTTTACATTTTATATTAAATGTCTTGGTTTTTCCTCCCTCTGAAAATCCTATTAAATGTTTAACAAGCCATCCTATAATAATAAAACAGCTATTAATGTAACAATACAATAAAACAAATATATTTAATGATGTTTTTTTCATTATTTTAACCATAGGCTTATGTATATTACTTTATATAGATTCTACAAGAAACACAAAACTTAAAAAATAATTTTTTTACAATTGCACACACAAGGTTTTGTGCAGCTTCACTCATTGTAAAGGAAGATAATGTGCTTCGTACACCTGCAGGACCGCAAGCAAGGTCGCAGAGAAAATGCGGACTGGAATTTGAGTGATGTGGGCATTTTCTATATGAACAAGTGGAATGGATTGGATACTGACGCACGAAAGGGGCTCTCTACCTTACGCTACGAAGTGAGGGGAAACTGAGTGAATAATAACAGGTTATATCATTATTTATTTAAACTCATATTTGGGCCACTTTATAATGAATATGTCGGCATTTATTTGTAAAAAAACAACAAAAAAACACCTAATTATTTAGGGGGGCTTAAGAATATTTTAGGGGGGCTTGAGCCCCCCTAAAATAGGCCTAACAACGCCAATGAGTTAAAGTAGCAATGATTGTCTCACACACACACTAGGTGTGGTGAAATTTGTCCTCTGCATTTGACCCATCCCCTTGTTCACCCCCTGGGATGTGAGGGGAGCAGTGGGCAGCAGCGGCGCCGCGCCCGGGAATAATTGTTGGTGATTTAACCCCCAATTCCAAGCCTTGATGCTGAGTGCCAAGCAGGGAAGAATGCTGGTATGAGCTTTTAAACATAACCCGTTAACTGCTGCCAATCAAATGGTGAATAAGATACTCTTTAGGGTTCATATGTTTGTAAATCTGACTGTGATGAAGTCAGTGCCTCACCAGCCATCAACCTCACCGCACGTCACTGATACACACAATACATACATACACACACAATATGTATTGATACAGTTCTGAAGTATGTGTACATATATAATACATAATAAAACATTTGATATCTAAATCACTACACAAACTTCAGTTGTTTTTTGATATCATTTATTACATGTGTGCTGTCTCAGACACAGACATTTTTACATCAATTAGCGTTACCTAAAGGGTGCAAATAAACAAAAATAAACATTTCTTAAAACACATTTCTGTGCAAATAACTCATTTCACAATGTATAAATCTGCGGCTTATGTAGGATTTTTTTAAAAAAATTTATTGAGTGGGTGCGGCTTATATACCGGTGCACTCCATAGTCGGATATGTAAATTAAAAGATAAATAGCTTTATCTTTTAATTAACAAAGCAAATAATTAGTGTCATGTCTAAAAACATATTTAATTATTATTTAACTTTTTTTTTAATTAACAGGGCTGATCTCAAAATAGCCGCCGGGCCACACTTTGGCCAGACGCTGGCTTATTTAAGCCATGAATTAATTTAATTAAGCCATAGAAATTGTGCTTCCTTTTTCTAACGAGGACACTTGTAAGTTATTCATAAGAGGCTCGAAATACTTCAAGTAAGCGGAAACAGCTCGTACAGATTTATAACAAATATTACACATGACATTTTTAATAACACATACAGGTGTTCAATCAACATTATAAACGTGTAACAGAGAACAAATACACATATATTGTACACAAACATGCATACACTTACAGTACATGAGGCTTATATAACATGGATGAAATATTCACAGAAGGCTGGCTCGAAAATTCAATTGACATTTTACATTAAATTAGATAATATTAGTGTCGGAATAATTGTATCTAAGTTATTATTAATGAGGACAAAAGCTGTCTTTGATCCTTCCAAGCAAAAGGCGTGTAAAACTCCACTGTGTAGGATGGGAAGCGACATGAAGGTGTCGGTTTCTTTGATGCATTGTAATCCACAGAAAGATTTTGTCTTGACCCGAGATCTAGCAAGCAGGGCCTGACTCCCATCCAGGCACCTTTTCTTTTAACTGTTTTTGTGACCAAAGGCAGCGGCTGTTTACGACCACCTTCCCTTAGAAACAGCCATGTTATCAGGGAAAGTCCAAATAAAAGAGGAGGCGTACAATTTTTCGTCAGAGCGTGGTGGGAGACTGTACAAGAGTACAGCCCAGACGTTTCTCCTCATTTGAGCTCAATTTAATTCTGTCAGTTTTTGATTCCTTGCTTTTTGTCTTGTTTAATAGATGTCATCGGCGTTTGAACCTGACAATTAGCTTGTGATGATGCGCCCTGTATTGATTATATTTCTATGCCATCTCCACTCCACGACATGACATGAGTGCACTCTAAAGTATGGTCACACAATAACAATATAAACTAACATGTCAAGTAGCATGTTACATTTTGACAACAGAGAGCTTTGACATGTTTTTTTTTTTTTTAATTCTAAATGCCACTTTACACAGGGGCCTTGGAAATTTGAACAACAAAAGTGCAAACCGTGCAAAGACATACAAGAAACATCACACTAAGAAATAGAAGGAATTGAACACTTTCACAATAAATCCCATTTTTGACCATTTCTGAGGGCTAATTTTAAAGCCGTGGTGTCTAACGTGCATATTGGTAAGCATGAACAACAATCGAGTGCTTTTGATAATGCCACAAAAGACCGTAACATTAAGCAAATACATGTTCATCACTTTCATTTAGCGTTACAAAAGGTGCACAAAGGCTAAGTCAGGGGTGTCAAACTCATTTTCCTTGAGGGCAACATCGCAGTAATGGGTTCTTTCAGAAGGATGCTTTTTAAAAATTAATTGACATTGTGCATGCGGGTAATAACCTGTGATTAATCATGATTATAACTCATTACAACTCATAACTTGAGAGGCTTTGGATATTTCTCATTGCCGAGAGCTCAAACCACTCGTTAACGTTTTTGTGTGTCTGTATGCGGAGTAAAACTATAGAACCAATTGGACTTGCAACACAAGCAATGCCAAACTATTAATGGATTTCAACTATTATACAAACATGGAGTCTGGTTCAAAGATAGAGATGAGGGTGTTTAATTTGACCTGCTGCTGTACTCTGGCTCAAAGTCTTAACATGTGCTCAATGTTTCCTTACCATTGTTGCTATGTTGTCTATTACCATTGTTGCTATGTTGTCTATTACCATTGTTGCTATGTTGTCTATTACCATTATTGCTATGTTGTCTATTACCATTGTTGCTATGTTGTCTATTACCATTATTGCTATGTTGTCTATTACCATTGTTGCTATGTTGTCTATTACCATTATTGATATGTTGTCTATTACCATTATTGCTATGTTGTCTATTACCATTGTTGCTATGTTGTCTATTACCATTATTGCTATGTTGTCTATTACCATTGTTGCTATGTTGTCTATTACCATTATTGCTATGTTGTCTATTACCATTGTTGCTATTTTGTCTATTACCATTGTTGCTATGTTGTCTATTACCATTGTTGCTACGTTGTCTATTACCATTATTGCTATGTTGTCTATTACCATTGTTGCTATGTTGTCTATTACCATTATTGCTATGTTGTCTATTACCATTGTTGCTATGTTGTCTATTACCATTATTGATATGTTGTCTATTACCATTATTGCTATGTTGTCTATTACCATTGTTGCTATGTTGTCTATTACCATTATTGCTATGTTGTCTATTACCATTGTTGCTATGTTGTCTATTACCATTATTGATATGTTGTCTATTACCATTGTTGCTATGTTGTCTATTACCATTATTGATATGTTGTCTATTACCATTGTTGCTATGTTGTCTATTACCATTGTTGCTTTTTTGTCTATTACCATTATTGCTATGTTGTCTATTACCATTGTTGCTATGTTGTCTATTACCATTGTTGCTATTTTGTCTATTACCATTGTTGCTATGTTGTCTATTACCATTATTGCTATGTTGTCGATTACCATTGTTGCTATGTTGTCTATTACCATTGTTGCTATTTTGTCTATTACCATTGTTGCTATTTTGTCTATTACCATTATTGCTATGTTGTCTATTACCATTATTGATATGTTGTCTATTACCATTGTTGCTATGTTGTCTATTACCATTGTTGCTATGTTGTCTATTACCATTGTTGCTTTTTTGTCTATTACCATTATTGCTATGTTGTCTATTACCATTGTTGCTATGTTGTCTATTACCATTGTTGCTATGTTGTCTATTACCATTGTTGCTATGTTGTCTATTACCATTATTGATATGTTGTCTATTACCATTGTTGCTATGTTGTCTATTACCATTATTGATATGTTGTCTATTACCATTGTTGCTATGTTGTCTATTACCATTGTTGCTTTTTTGTCTATTACCATTATTGCTATGTTGTCTATTACCATTGTTGCTATGTTGTCTATTACCATTGTTGCTATTTTGTCTATTACCATTGTTGCTATGTTGTCTATTACCATTATTGCTATGTTGTCGATTACCATTGTTGCTATGTTGTCTATTACCATTGTTGCTATTTTGTCTATTACCATTGTTGCTATTTTGTCTATTACCATTATTGCTATGTTGTCTATTACCATTATTGATATGTTGTCTATTACCATTGTTGCTATGTTGTCTATTACCATTGTTGCTATGTTGTCTATTACCATTGTTGCTTTTTTGTCTATTACCATTATTGCTATGTTGTCTATTACCATTGTTGCTATGTTGTCTATTACCATTGTTGCTATTTTGTCTATTACCATTGTTGCTATTTTGTCTATTACCATTGTTGCTATGTTGTCTATTACCATTGTTGCTATTTTGTCTATTACCATTGTTGCTATTTTGTCTATTACCATTGTTGCTATTTTGTCTGTTACCATTGTTGCTATGTTGTCTATTACCGTTATTGCTATTTTGTCTATTACCATTGTTGCTATTTTGTCTATTACCATTGTTGCTATTTTGTCTATTACCATTGTTGCTATTTTGTCTGTTACCATTGTTGCTATGTTGTCTATTACCGTTATTGCTATTTTGTCTATTACCATTGTTGCTATTTTGTCTATTACCATTGTTGCTATTTTGTCTATTACCATTGTTGCTATTTTGTCTGTTACCATTGTTGCTATTTTGTCTGTTACCATTGTTGCTATGTTGTCTATTACCATTGTTGCTATTTTGTCTATTACCATTGTTGCTATGTTGTCTATTACCATTGTTGCTATTTTGTCTATTACCATTGTTGCTATTTTGTCTGTTACCATTGTTGCTATTTTGTCTATTACCATTGTTGCTATGTTGTCTATTACCATTATTGCAATGTTGTCTATTACCATTATTGCTATGTTGTCTATTACCATTGTTGGCATTTTGTCTATTACCATTGTTGGTATGTTGTCTATTACCATTGTTGCTATTTTGTCTATTACCATTGTTGCTATGTTGTCTATTACCATTGTTGCTATGTTGTCTATTACCATTGTTGCTATGTTGTCTATTACCATTGTTGGCATTTTGTCTATTACCATTATTGCTATGTTGTCTATTACCATTGTTGCTATTTTGTCTATTACCATTGTTGCTATGTTGTCTATTAACATTGTTGCTATGTTGTCTATTACCATTGTTGCTATGTTGTCTATTACCATTATTGCTATGTTGTCTATTACCATTGTTGCTATGTTGTCTATTACCATTGTTGCTATGTTGTCTATTACCATTGTTGCTACGTTGTCTATTACCATTATTGCTATGTTGTCTATTACCATTGTTGCTATGTTGTCTATTACCATTATTGCTATGTTGTCTATTACCATTGTTGCTATGTTGTCTATTACCATTATTGCTATGTTGTCTATTACCATTGTTGCTATGTTGTCTATTACCATTATTGATATGTTGTCTATTACCATTGTTGCTATGTTGTCTATTACCATTATTGATATGTTGTCTATTACCATTGTTGCTATGTTGTCTATTACCATTGTTGCTTTTTTGTCTATTACCATTATTGCTATGTTGTCTATTACCATTGTTGCTATGTTGTCTATTACCATTGTTGCTATTTTGTCTATTACCATTGTTGCTATGTTGTCTATTACCATTATTGCTATGTTGTCGATTACCATTGTTGCTATGTTGTCTATTACCATTGTTGCTATTTTGTCTATTACCATTGTTGCTATTTTGTCTATTACCATTATTGCTATGTTGTCTATTACCATTATTGATATGTTGTCTATTACCATTGTTGCTATGTTGTCTATTACCATTGTTGCTATGTTGTCTATTACCATTGTTGCTTTTTTGTCTATTACCATTATTGATATGTTGTCTATTACCATTGTTGCTATGTTGTCTATTACCATTGTTGCTATTTTGTCTATTACCATTGTTGCTATTTTGTCTATTACCATTGTTGCTATGTTGTCTATTACCATTGTTGCTATTTTGTCTATTACCATTGTTGCTATGTTGTCTATTACCATTGTTGCTATGTTGTCTATTACCATTGTTGCTATTTTGTCTATTACCATTGTTGCTATTTTGTCTGTTACCATTGTTGCTATGTTGTCTATTACCGTTATTGCTATTTTGTCTATTACCATTGTTGCTATTTTGTCTATTACCATTGTTGCTATTTTGTCTATTACCATTGTTGCTATGTTGTCTATTACCATTGCTGCTATTTTGTCTATTACCATTGTTGCTATTTTGTCTGTTACCATTGTTGCTATGTTGTCTATTACCGTTGTTGCTATTTTGTCTATTACCATTGTTGCTATTTTGTCTATTACCATTGTTGCTATTTTGTCTATTACCATTGTTGCTATGTTGTCTATTACCATTGTTGCTATTTTGTCTATTACCATTGTTGCTATGTTGTCTATTACCATTGTTGGTGTATGTTGTCTATTACCATTATTGATATGTTGTCTATTACCATTGTTGCTATGTTGTCTATTACCATTGTTGCTATGTTGTCTATTACCATTGTTGCTATGTTGTCTATTACCATTGTTGCTATGTTGTCTATTACCATTGTTGCTATTTTGTCTATTACCATTGTTGCTATTTTGTCTGTTACCATTGTTGCTATGTTGTCTATTACCATTATTGCTATTTTGTCTATTACCATTGTTGCTATTTTGTCTATTACCATTGTTGCTATTTTGTCTATTACCATTGTTGCTATGTTGTCTATTACCATTGTTGCTATTTTGTCTGTTACCATTGTTGCTATGTTGTCTGTTACCGTTGTTGCTATTTTGTCTATTACCATTGTTGCTATTTTGTCTATTACCATTGTTGCTATTTTGTCTATTACCATTGTTGCTATGTTGTCTATTACCGTTGTTGCTATGTTGTCTATTACCATTGTTGCTATTTTGTCTGTTACCATTGTTGCTATGTTGTCTGTTACCGTTGTTGCTATTTTGTCTATTACCATTGTTGCTATTTTGTCTATTACCATTGTTGCTATTTTGTCTGTTACCATTGTTGCTATGTTGTCTGTTACCGTTGTTGCTATTTTGTCTATTACCATTGTTGCTATTTTGTCTATTACCATTGTTGCTATGTTGTCTGTTACCGTTGTTGCTATTTTGTCTATTACCATTGTTGCTATTTTGTCTGTTACCATTGTTGCTATGTTGTCTGTTACCGTTGTTGCTATTTTGTCTATTACCATTGTTGCTATTTTGTCTATTACCATTGTTGCTATTTTGTCTGTTACCATTGTTGCTATGTTGTCTGTTACCGTTGTTGCTATTTTGTCTATTACCATTGTTGCTATTTTGTCTATTACCATTGTTGCTATGTTGTCTATTACCATTGTTGGTATGTTGTCTATTACCATTATTGATATGTTGTCTATTACCATTGTTGCTATGTTGTCTATTACCATTGTTGCTATGTTGTCTATTAAGTGATGCCAACACAAACAAACATGGCGGAAAGAACAGCAAGCTATAGTGACATTAGCTCGGATTCAGACTCGGATTTCAGCGGCTTAAGCGATTCAACAGATTAGGCATGTATTGAAACGGATGGTTGTAGTGTGGAGGCAGGTAGCGAAAACGAAATTGAAGAAGAAACTGAAGCTATTGAGCCATATCGGTTTGAACCGTATGCAAGCGAAACCGACGAAAACGACACGACAGCCAGCGACACGGGAGAAAGCGAGGACGAATTTGGCGATCGCCTTCTAACCAACGATTGGTATGTGTTTGTTTGGCATTAAAGGAAACTAACAACTATGAACTAGGTTTACAGCATATGAAATACATTTGGCAACAACATGCACTTTGAGAGTGCAGACAGCCCAATTTTCATCAATTAATATATTCTGTAGACATACCCTCATCCGCGCTCTTTTCCTGAAAGCTGATCTGTTCAGTTTTGGAGTTGATGTCAGCAGGCCAGGGAAGCTAGGGTCGATAGGGGGTTTAGCTCGCTCGTCTGCGGGAACAAACTGCCGCCATTGCTTGCCGTGCTACCGAGGTCCTTTGTCCCTGAATTGCTCACACACTCCGGCAGATTCAATGGGGGTCTGGCGGCAGATTTCTTTGACTTTATCGTTGGAAATGCATCTGCTTTGAGTGTCGCAGGATATCCACACATTCTTGCCATCTCTGTCGTAGCATAGCTTTCGTGGGTAAAGTGTGCGGAACAAACGTCCAATTTCTTGCCACTTTCGCATCTTTGGGCCACTGGTGCAACTTGAATCCGTCCCTGTTCGTGTTGTTACACCCTCCGACAACACACCGACGAGGCATGATGTCTCCAAGGTACGGAAAACAGTCGAAAAAAACGGAAAATAACAGAGCTGATTTGACTCGGTGTTTGAGAAAATGACGGATTGCTTCCCGATGTGACGCCACGTTGTGACGTCATCGCTCCGAGAGCGAATATTAGAAAGGCGTTTAATTCGCCAAAATTCACCCATTTAGAGTTCGGAAATCGGTTACAAAAATATATGGTCTTTTTTCTGCAACATCAAGGTATATATTGACGCTTACATAGGTCTGGTGATAATGTTCCCCTTTAATATCATAAATAAGGGTGACAAGCAGATATTTAACGATTTGTTTTTATCTCACAAAAATAGTTTAAAATGATCAGATAATATAAAAGTCTAAAATATGCTCTTTTTTTTTTCTGTCAAAATTGAAAGAACGAGGTTCCCACATTTGCGGTCCCCTTCGAGGTTTCTCATTGTGCCCATTGGGTTGAGTTTTTTCTTGCATATCGTTTGAGACACTTGTGATTAAGGGTTATATAAATAAACTTTGATTGACAGCACGGTGACACAGGGTTTAGTGCATGTGCCTCACAATACGAAGGTCCTGAGTAGTCCTGGGTTCAATCCCGGGCTCGGGATCTTTCTGTATGGAGTTTGCATGTTCTCCCCGTGACTACGTGGGTTCCCTCCGGGTACTCCGGCTTCCTCCCACCTCCAAGGACATGCACCTGGGGATAGGTTGATTGGCAACACTAAATTGACCCTAGTGTGTGAATGTTGTCTGTCTATCTGTGTTGGCCCTGCGATGAGGTGGCGACTTGTCCAGGGTGTACCCCGCCTTGCGCCCGAATGCAGCTGAAATAGGCTCCAGCGACCCCAAAAGGTACAAGCGGTAGAAAATGGATGGATGGATGATTGATGTAAGTTTATTTTCATATATATTCACCTCTGAGGCCAGTTATAACTGCGATGAGGCTCTCAAAAAATACAAGTTTGACACCCCCGGTCTAGAACACCACCCTGCATTTGGAAGATAAATACGAGAATGTGCGTTTCAAACCTAACGGACATAAACACAACTGGCAAGTGCAGGTAGGTAGCAGGTGATATCTACAGTTGACGATGTAAGGGCTGACTAATGTCGACATAAACTGTTGTGGACATAACCAATACCAAAACTAGTCATCGCACCTTTATCGCCACGCCAATCAACGCCCTTGCTCAGGCGGTCGTATCGCAACGTTTCTGGTTCAATTATCAATCTGAGAATCAGCAGGTAAATGAGGTAACTGTGTCAAATCACTTTACGGTAGAAAAATACTTTATAGGTGAAAGCCCAACCTGGACTTGTGTAAACAGTGATGACGCTGATGACTGGAACGTTGTGATGCCTCGTGGCATTTGAGGAATTAAGTGCTTTACAATTGACATTCTCAACGTGGAAATCAAGAGGTAGTTGTTATTGTCAGAAAAATTGTATTATTAATTATCCAAAAACTTTCCGTTCCCTGAGTTCCCAGTGAACAGACAAGAGGCTGTCTTTGTTGCACCAAGCAAAGGCTTGTAAAATTCCGCTGTGTGCGATTGGGAGGAGACGGGAGGGGGTTATCTATTGTGAACCAAGACTTGCCCAAGCTCGATCCAGGACCAGTCCAAGCCCGAGGCATCTTTTTTCTTTTTGTGTTAATGTGACCAAAAACAATGTCTGTTTACATAACCCAGCTGTTGTTATGTAAACAGGGAATATCCACATAAAAGAGGAGACGTGAACCTTTTTTTTTGTTAGAGCGTGGGTGACACTGTAAGAGGTTACAGGTCGACACGTTTCTCCTCAAATTGGGCAAAATTTAATTCTGTCTCGGTTTATTTCCTTGCTGCTTATCTTGTGTAATAGATGTCATCGATGTTTGAACCTGACAGTTATCAACATACTTGCCAACCTTGAGACCTCCGATTTCGGGAGGTGGGGGGCGGGGCGTGGTTAAGAGGGGAGGAGTATATTTACAGCTAGAATTCACCAAGTCAAGTATTTCATATATATATATATATATATATATATATATATATATATATATATATATATATATATATATATACAATAAATACCTGACTTTCAGTGAATTCTAGCTATAAATATATATTTATTCTACTATATATATATATATATATATATATATATATATATATACATACATACATACAAGAAATACTTGACTTTCAGTGAATTCTAGCTATAAATATATATTTATTCTATTATATATATATATATATATATATATATATATATATATATATATATATATATATATATAAGGAATACTTGACTTTCAGTGAATTCTAGCTATAAATATATATTTATTCTATTATATATATATATATATACATACAAGAAATACTTGACTTTCAGTGAATTCTAGCTATAAATATATATTTATTCTATTATATATATATATATATATATATATATATATATATATATATAGATATATACATACAAGAAATACTTGACTTTCAGTGAATTCTAGCTATAAATATATATTTATTCTATTATATATATATATATATATATATATATATATATATATATATATATACATACAAGAAATACTTGACTTTCAGTGAATTCTAGCTATAAATATATATTTATTCTATATTATATATATATATATATATATATATAAGGAATACTTGACTTTCAGTGAATTCTAGCTATAAATATATATTTATTCTATTATATATATATATATATATATATATATATATATATATATATATATATATATATATATATATATATAAAATAAATACTTGAATTTCAGTGTTCATTTATTTACACATATACACACACATAACACTCATCTACTCATTGTTGAGTTAAGGGTTGAATTGTCCATCCTTGTTCTATTCTCTGTCACCATTTTTCTAACCATGCTGAACACCCTCTCTGATGACGCATTGCTGTGTGGCACGCACAAAAGTGCTTTCATCAAATGCACTAGATGGCAGTATTGTCCTGTTTAAGAGTGTCACAACATTGCTGCTTTACGGCAGACGAACTGCTTTACGGTAGACGAAAACGTGACTGCTGTTGTTGTGTGTCGTTGCCGCGCTGGGAGGACGTTAATGAAACGGCCTAACAATAAACCCACATAAGAAACCAAGAACTCGCCCTCCATCATTCTACAGTTATAATGTGATTGGCCAGGTACGCTGTTTATATTGTGGGAAAGCGGACTCGGGAATTTCGGGAGATTTTCAGGAGAAAATTTGTCCCGAGAGGTTTTCGGGAGAGGCGCTGAATTTCGGGAGTCTCCCGGAAAATCTGGGAGGGTTGGCAAGTATGTGTTATCAAGTATTTTTCTTGACCAGCTAAACATGGTTGCAGTTAAAGTGCGCCTTATAAGTAAGTTGTAACAATTCCACCTTTGGCTTCATCTGAAGCGAACTCAGTTATCCCACGCTCGATAGAGCGAAACAGACCCCACATTTTCTTTGGCCAAATGTTCGTCATGGCTGTTTTTTTTACTCAAAGCTAACATTTCTATGCCCTGCTCCGTAGCACTTCTCAGGCCCGTACGCCCGCCTCTTGCACCCACATCCCGCTCAGCCTTGTCACTGAACATTTGATTGTGGACTCGGTTTCTCAGTCCAAATAGTAGCCGGTTGTTATGGCCGCCGCTATCTCTGCAGTTGGTAGCTTCAAAAGGAGTTTGCACGTTTTCTTTCCGAAAACAGCCGGAAATCCTCCTCCACACGCGCCACTCCAACAGACTGGAGAAGGCCCTGGACTTGCACACCACCTGGAATCCTCTTTTAAAGTTGTCGTTGTAGTAGCCGTAGATGATGGGGTTGACGCTGGAATTTGCGAACGCCAGCCAATGGGCGAAAGGGAAGATGTAGCTGATCAATAGATCCAGCTGGTCTCTTTCCAAACCGGCGTAGTCCGCCATCATCATTAGGGTCCAGAGTGGCAACCATGACAACATAAAAAGCAAAGTCACGAGGACCAGCATCTTTATCGCCCGGATTTTTCTCTGAGAAACCACTCGCTGGATGTTGGCCCCATGCGGCCTTCTATTCGCAGCCCCGGATGAACACAGTTTGACCCCGATGGTTCCGTACATGGCCGTGATGACCATCAGTGGGACCAGGTAGACGTGCGCAAAAAGAACCGCTGTATAAACCTTCGTCATCTTGGGGTTGGCAAAGTTTTCATAGCAGATGTGCAGAGGTATTGTGTGGTTGAAATCATCATTGTAGACCATGTTGTGGAAAGGGACTTCCTCCACGGTCAGTGCAACCGCAGCTGGACACATGAATGCCATGGCCAGAACCCAGATCAGCACAATGGCTGCCTGGGCAACACGTATGGTTGGCTTGGGGTACAGAGGGTACACGATGCAGCGAAACCTGTCGGGGGGGAAACATAAGAAATATAAGACAAATCACAGCTCCCATTGTACAAACCCCCGTTTCCATATGAGTTGGGAAATTGTGTTAGATGTAAATATAAACGGAATACAATGATTTGCAAATCATTTTCAACCAGAGGTGGGTAGTAACGCGCTACATTTACTCCGTTACATCTACTTGAGTAACTTTTGGGATAAATTGTACTTCTAAGAGTAGTTTTAATGCAACATACTTTTACTTTTACTTGAGTATATTTATAGAGAAGGGACGCTACTTTTACTCCTTACTGGTGACGTTTCACTTCGTTCCACCAATCAGATGCAGTCACTGGTGACGTTGGACCAATCAAACAGAGCCAGGTGGTCACATGACCTGACTTAAACAAGTTGAAAAACTTATCGGGGTGTTACCATTTAGTGGTCAATTGTACGGAATGTGTACTGTACTGTGCAATCTACTAATACAAGTTCCAATCAATCAATCAAAAGTGTGAAGGAAAAACGATACTTTTTTATTTCAACCGTACATCCCGTCAAAAGCCTAAAGACTGACCGCACATGAGGACGTTCCTGTCTTCACAATAAAAGTGCCGCTCCATCGCGCTTGCGCTTTCAAAACAAGGGTCTCCGAAAGCCAGCGCAAACAAGCTAGCAAGCTACGGAGTGTGACGCCAATATATTTCTTGTAAAGTGTATAAAAACGAATATGGAAGCTGGACAAATAAGATGCCAAAAACCCACCACTTTCATGTGGTATTAGACAGCAAGGAGGAACTTTTTTTCTCCTCCATTTGAAAACGTGGACATTATCATCACGACTGTCTGATTACAATCAATGCAAGTCATCAGAATCAGGTAATACACCAACTTATATTCTTGTCTTCATGAAAGAAAGGAATCTATATGTGTTAAACATGCATGTATATTCATTAAAACACCTTTAACAGGTAAACAAAAACAGCAAAATAAATACATATAAATAATAAACTGTATATATATGTATATGTATGTGTATGTATATATATATATATATATATATATATATATATATATATATATATATATATATATATATATATATATATATATATATATATATGAGATATAAGTGTGTATGTTACTCATCAGTTACTCAGTACTTGAGTAGTTTTTTCACAACATACTTTTTACTTTTACTCAAGTAAATATTTGGGTGACTACTCCTTACTTTTACTTGAGTAATACATCTCTAAAGTAACAGTACTCTTACTTGAGTACAATTTCTGGCTACTCTACCCACCTCGGTTTTCAACCCATATTCAGTTGAATATGCTACAAAGACAACATATTTGATGTTCAAACTGATAAACTTTTTCTTTAGAATTTGATGCGAGCAACACGTGACAAAGAAGTTGGGAAAGGTGGCAATAAATACTGATAAAGTTGAGGATTGCTCATCAAACTTTTATTGGGAACATCCCACAGGTGAGCAGGCAAATTGGGAACAGGTGGGTGCCATGATTGGGTATAAAAGTAGATTCCATGAAATGCTCAGTCATTCACAAACAAGGATGGGGCGAGGGTCACCACTTTGTCAACAAACACTTGAGCAAATTGTTTAAGAACAACATTTCTCAACCAGCTATTGCAAGGAATTTAGGGATTTCACCATCTACGGTCCGTAATATCGTCAAAGGGTTCAGAGAATCTGGGGAAATCACTGCATGTAAGCGCCTAAGCCCGTGACCTTCGATCCCTCAGGCTGTACTGCATCAACAAGCGACATCAGTGTGTAAAGGATATCACCACATGGGCTCAGGAACTCTTCAGAAACCCACTGTCAGTAACTACAGTTGGTCGCTACATCTGTAAGTGCAAGTTAAAACTCTCCTATGCAAGGCGAAAACCTTTTATCAACAACACCCGGAAACGCCGTCGGCTTCGCTGGGCCTGAGCTCATCTAAGATGGACTGATACAAAGTGGAAAAGTGTTCTGTGGTCTGACGAGTTCACATTTCATTGGACGTCGTGTCCTCCGGACCAAAGAGGAAAAGAACCATCCGGATTGTCATAGACGCAAAGTTGAAAAGCCAGCATGTGTGATGGTATGGGGGTGTATTAGTGCCCAAGACATGGGTAACTTGCACATCTGTGAAGGCACCATTAATGCTGAAAGGTACATACAGGTTTTGAAGCAACATATGTTGCCATCCAAGCAATGTTACCATGGACGCCCCTGCTTATTTCAGCAAGACAATGCCAAGCCACGTGCTACATCGACGTGGCTTCAGAGTAAAAGAGTGCGGGTACTAGACTGGCCTGCCTGTAGTCCAGACCTGTCTCCCATTAAAAATGTGTGGCGCATTACGAAGCCTAAAATAGCACAACGGAGACCCCCGGACTGTTGAACAACTTAAGCTGTACATCAAGCAAGAATGGGAAAGAATTCCACCTGAGAAGCTTCAAAAATGTGTCTCCTCAGTTCCCAAACGTTTACTGAGTGTTGTTAAAAGGAAAGGCCATGTAACACAGTGGTGAACATGCCCTTTCCCAACTACTTTGGCACGTGTTGCAGCCATAAAATTCTAAGTTAATTATTATTTGCAAAAAAAAAAAAAAGTTTTTGAGTTTGAACATCAAATATGTTGTCTTTGTAGTGCATTCAACTGAATATGGGTTGAAAAGGATTTGCAAATCATTGTATTCCGTTTATATTTACATCTAACACAATTTCCCAACTCATATGGAAACGGGGTTTGTACAACCCCTGGAAAACGTTATGCAATCACCAGACTTAGAGGATTTTCATTCAGTTATTTACAAAACCCAAAACCAGCAAAGTTGGCATGTTGTGTAAATGGTAAATAAAAACAGAATACAATGATTTGCAAATCCTTTTCAACTTATATTTGTCACGACGGGGGGATCGCAGCTTACTGCGGGGTTCGTTCCCCTGGGATGCAGACGGACCACTCCGGACAAGGCGTGCAGGTAGGAACATGATTTCATCTCCAAAATCAAACGCGTACCAAAACAGAAAACAAGCAGAAGGAAAAACGTGTCGATCGCACGGGAAGCTAAGGTACCAAGTTAGCTCAGGAAGCATAAACTAGGAGTCAAGAAATACTAACGCTACTGTCGCATGAAGCAAACAATGAAGCCGGACTGAGCGTGGCGAGAGAGGTGAATAAATAGCTCTCTGATTAGTGGTCGACAACAGGTGAGCGTGCCGACCACTAACCAGAGGCAGGTGAACCCAATTAATCCCCATGGAAAGTAAAACAAACCCAGAGGTGCACAAACAGGAACTAAGGGAGTCCAAAACTAACAGAAAATAACAAAACATGATCCGGGCCACGGATCATGACAGTATTCAATTGAATAGACTGCAAAGACAATATATTTAACGTTCGGACTGAGAAACTTTGTTATTTTTTTTGCAAATATTAGCTCATTGGGAATTTGACGCTTGTTTCAAAAAAGTGACAAAAAAAGACTGAGAAAGTTGAGGAATGCTCATCAAACACTTATTTGGAACATCCCACAGGTGAACAGGCTAATTGGGAACAGGTGGGTGCCATGATTGGCTATAAAAGCAGCTTCCATTCACAAACAAGGATGGGGCGAGGGTCACCACTTTGTCAACAAATAGGTGAGCAAATTGTTGAACAGTTTAACAAAAACCTTTCTCAACCAGCTATTGCAAGGAATTTAGGGATTTCACCATCTACGCTCCGTAATATCATCAAAAGGTTCAGAGTATCAGGATTCTCACTGACAGTTTGGTTATGTTTATTTTTTTTCTCTGTGTTTGTTTTGTCTCCTGTCAGCGCTCTTATTTTGGTTCCTTTTCCTGCATGTCTCCCTGAGCGCTTGTTTCCCTCACCTGTACCTGATTGGCAGTCTGGCACACCTGGTGGCAATTGCCAATCAGGCTCCTATTTATACCTGCCTCTCCCTCCAGTCAGGGCTGGAGTATTACTAGCTGTAGGCCGTGGACTGTGAGCTGATCCTGTATGCTGAACGCTTTCGACTGTTTGCTGTCTCCAGTTCTTCCTGTTTCCTGGTTCCTGTTTGCTGTCTCAAGTTTGCCTGTTTCCTGGTTTGTAGTTTGTGTTTTCCTTTCATTTTTTGGACATTAAAATCATGTTTTCCTGCACCAAGCCTGCCATCTCTGCACCTTTTAGTTCGTCACCACCGTTTCCTGACTGAATCTGGAGAAATCACTGCACGTAAGCGGCAAGGTCTTGACCTTCGATCCCTCAGGCGCTACTGCATCAAAAGGCGACATCAGTGTTTAAAGGATATCACCACAAGGGCTCAGGAACACTTCAGAAAACCACTGTCAGTAATTACAGTTTGCGGCTTTACAGCTTACCAAAGTCGTACTAAAACATTTTGATAGGTTTTTGAGCGCCGTGTGTAATGTTCTATATTTTCAATGGAACATATAAAATGTTGGTGTTGTTTACTTGAGTCATATTGCCATCGTACTGCAGTCTACACGTATCTCTTATGTTTGACTGCCATCTACTGGTCACACATATCATTACACCATGTACCAAATAAAATTGCTTCGAGGTCGGTAAGCACAACCAGAATTATTCCGTACATTAGGCCAGTGGTTCTCAAATGGGGGTACGCGTACCCCTTGGGGTACTTGAAGGTATGCCAAGGGGTACGTGAGATTTTTTCAAAATATTCTAAAAATAACAACAATTCAAAAATCCTTTATAAATATAAATAAAAACCTATCTTTTTTTCCAAATAGTTCAGGAAAGACCACTACAAATGAGCAATATTTTGCACTGTTATACAATTTAATAAATCAGAAACTGATGACTTAGTGCTGTATTTTACTTATTTATCTCTTTTTTTCAACCAAAAATGCTTTGCTCTGATTAGGGGGAACTTGAATTTTAAAAATTCAAAAAGGGGGTACATCACTGAAAAAAGGTTGAGAACCACTGTTCTAAAGAGTTAACTGTGACAGTTTCCTCCACTGTAAAACATTGGTCAGCTCTAGTTTAGAGACTAGATCCAGTTCTCGCCATTGCTTAATTAATCCTGACCAACAAGAGTTTGGAAACATAGGCACGAAGGGACTCGAACCCTCAATCTTCTGATCCAAAGTCAGACACCTTATCCATTAGGCCACATGGTCTTCTAAAGCAGTGGTTCTCAAATGGGGGTACGCGTAACCTTGCCGGTACTTGAAGGTATGCCAAGGGGTACGTGAGATTTTTTCAAAATATTCTAAAAATAGCAACAATTCAAAAATCCTTTATAAATATAAATAAAAACCTATCTTTTTTTCCAAATAGTTCAAGAAAGACCACTACAAATGAGCAATATTTTGCACTGTTATACAATTTAATAAATCAGAAACTGATGACATAGTGCTGTATTTTACTTCTTTATCTCTTTTTTTCAACCAAAAATGCTTTGCTCTGATTAGGGGGAACTTGAATTTTAAAAATTCAAAAAGGGGGTACATCACTGAAAAAAGGTTGAGAACCACTGTTCTAAAGAGTTAACTGTGACAGTTTCCTCCACTGTAAAACATTGGTCAGCTCTAGTTTAGAGACTAGATCCAGTTCTCGCCATTGCTTAATTAATCCTGACCAACAAGAGTTTTGAAACATAGGCACGAAGAGACTCGAACCCTCAATCTTCTGATCCAAAGTCAGACACCTTATCCATTAGGCCACATAGTCTTCTTATACATTTATTGGGACAGTTTCCTCTACTGTAAAAAATTGGTCAGCTCTAGTTTAGAGACTAGATCCAGTTCTCGCCATTGCTTAATTAATCCTGACCAACAAGAGTTTTGAAAAGTAACCACGAAGGGACTCGAACCCTCAATCTTCTGATCCGAAGTCAGACGCCTTATCCATTAGGCCACATGGTCTTCTAAAGCAGTGGTTCTCAAATGGGGGTACGCGTACCCTTGCCGGTACTTGAAGGTATGCCAAGGGGTACGTGAGATTTTTTCAAAATATTCTAAAAATAGCAACAATTCAAAAATCCTTTATAAATATAAATAAAAACCTATCTTTTTTTTCCAAATAGTTCAAGAAAGACCACTACAAATGAGCAATATTTTGCACTGTTATGCAATTTAATAAATCAGAAACTGATGACATAGTGCTGTATTTTACTTCTTTATCTCTTTTTTTCAACCAAAAATGCTTTGCTCTGATTAGGGGGAACTTGAATTTTAAAAATTCAAAAAGGGGGTACATCACTGAAAAAAGGTTGAGAACCACTGTTCTAAAGAGTTAACTGTGACAGTTTCCTCCACTGTAAAACATTGATCAGCTCTAGTTTAGAGACTAGATCCAGTTCTCGCCATTGCTTAATTAATCCTGACCAACAAGAGTTTTGAAACATAACCACGAAGGGACTCGAACCCTCAATCTTCTGATCCGAAGTCAGACGCCCTATCCATTAGGCCACATGGTCTTCTTATACATTTATTGGGACAGTTTCCTCTACTGTAAAAAATTGGTCAGCTCTAGTTTAGAGACTAGATCCAGTTCTCGCCATTGCTTAATTAATCCTGACCAACAAGAGTTTTGAAAAGTAACCACGAAGGGACTCGAACCCTCAATCTTCTGATCCGAAGTCAGACGCCTTATCCATTAGGCCACATAGTCTTCTTATACATTTAATGGGACAGTTTTCTCTACTGTAAAAAATTGGTCAGCTCTAGTTTAGAGACTAGATCCAGTTCTCGCCATTGCTTAATTAATCCTGACCAACAAGAGTTTTGAAAAGTAACCACGAAGGGACTCAACCCTCAATCTTCTGATCCGAAGTCAGACGCCTTATCCATTAGGCCACATGGTCTTCTAAAGCAGTGGTTCTCAAATGGGGGTACGCGTACCCTTGCCGGTACTTGAAGGTATGCCAAGGGGTACGTGAGATTTTTTCAAAATATTCCAAAAATAGCAACAATTCAAAAATCCTTTATAAATATACATAAAAACCTATCTTTTTTTCCAAATAGTTCAAGAAAGACCACTACAAATGAGCAATATTTTGCACTGTTATACAATTTAATAAATCAGAAACTGATGACATAGTGCTGTATTTTACTTCTTTATCTCTTTTTTTCAACCAAAAATGCTTTGCTCTGATTAGGGGGAACTTGAATTTTAAAAATTCAAAAAGGGGGTACATCACTGAAAAAAGGTTGAGAACCACTGCATTAGGCTATAAGGTGCAGTGTCAAGGTTTGAGAATTTTTTTTTTAAGTGCACCTTATAGTCCAGAAAGTACGGTACTTAGTTACGCACAAATTTTGGCTCTACGATAACCGAGTGTCAGAAAACCAGAGGCAAACTTTTGGTAAGAATTGTCATTGAAAAACTAATCCTCCGAAAATTGCTTTTGTAGCTCTTCATCAACAGTCAGCCTTTTAACATGATGAGTTCAAGCCGGCGCCTCGTTGTGGTAGCTATGCGTGGGTTTTGGGGACTGAGCTCGAAGCTGGCCAAGGCAGAGTTCATGTCTAGATAGTGGCAAGGTGTACGGGCGTGTTCAAAGTTTAAAATGCGTGCTTGTAAGGCAGGTCTGTTGGTCAATCGCCGAGAGGGGAGAGCACTCCATTTATTTTTCCCCAAATATTTTTCGGGATCTACCAGAAAGGTCAGAAAGATCGACTGGGAGGTGATCCCTGGTGTACATAACATTATGCACTGTGGGTTACTATTGTAGGACAAACTGTATCAAGACCACATTTAAGTAAAAATAATGCGACTAACCTTTCGACAGCTATAGCCACCAACGTGAAGACCGATGCAGACACAGACACGCCCTGAACAAAACCGCTCAGCTTGCACATTATTTTGGAAAAGGGCCAACCTGTTAATAAAACAAAAATACAGTACAGTTAAAATTGGAAGAAAACAGTCATGGTATCACTTTTGACAAGAACAAGAGAGTTTGATCATATTACGCCTATACTGTATATACCTTTATATACTTATAAACATACCTATACTGTATATACCTTTATATACCAATATACATATATACATACCTATAGTGGCTCACCTGCACTGGCTTCCTGTGCACTTAAGATGTGACTTTAAGGTTTTACTACTTACGTATAAAATACTACACGGTCTAGCTCCATCCTATCTTGCTGATTGTATTGTACCATATGTCCCCGCAAGATATTTGCGTTCAAAGAACTCCGGCTTATTAGTGAGTCCCAGAGTTAAAAAAAAGTCTGCGAGCTATAGAGCGTCCAGTACTATGGAATGCCCTCCCGGTAACAGTTAGAGATGCTACCTCAGTAGAAGCATTTAAGTCCCATCTTAAAACTCATTTGTATACTCTAGCCTTTAAATAGACCCCCCTTTTAGACCAGTTGATCTGCCATCTCTTTTCTGCTCTGCCCCCCTCCGCTTCGTGCAGAGGGGGGGCACAGATGAGGCGCAAGCTGTCCAAAGTCGGGACCCAGGGTGGACTACTCATCTGTGCATCAGTTGGGGACGTCTCTGCGCTGCTGATCTGTCTACACTCAAGATGATCTCCTGCTGGCCCCACTATGGACTGGACTCTCACTATTATGTTAGATCCACTATGGACTGGATTCTCACAGTATTATGTTAGATCCACTATGAACTGGACTCTCACTATTATGTTAGATCCACTATGGACTGGACTCTCACACTATTATGTTAGATCCACTATGAACTAGACTCTCACTATTATGTTAGATCCACTATGGACTGGACTCTCACTATTATGTTAGATCCACTATGAACTGGACTCTCACTATTATGTTAGGTCCACTATGGACTGGACTCTCACACTATTATGTTAGATCCACTATGAACTGGACTCTCACTATTATGTTAGATCCACTATGGACTGGACTCTCACACTATTATGTTAGATCCACTATGAACTGGACTCTCACTATTATGTTAGATCCACTATGGACTGGACTCTCACTATTATGTTAGGTCCACTATGAACTGGACTCTCACTATTATGTTAGATCTACTATGGACTGGACTCTCACTATTATGTTAGATCCACTATGAACTGGACTCTCACTATTATGTTAGATCCACTATGGACTGGACTCTCACTATTATGTTAGATCCACTATGGACTGGACTCTCACTATTATGTTAGATCCACTATGAACTGGACTCTCACTATTATGTTAGATCCACTATGGACTGGACTCTCACACTATTATGTTAGATCCACTATGGACTGGACTCTCACTATTACGTTAGATCCACT
Source organism: Nerophis lumbriciformis (assembly GCF_033978685.3). Lineage (NCBI taxonomy): Eukaryota > Metazoa > Chordata > Actinopteri > Syngnathiformes > Syngnathidae > Nerophis > Nerophis lumbriciformis. Next base: position 4,358,627 of record NC_084559.2, on the reverse strand, counting down.
ATGGACTGGACTCTCACTATTATGTTAGATCCACTATGGACTGGACACTCACAGTATTATGTTAGATCCACTATGGACTGGACTCTCACTATTATGTTAGATCCACTATGGACTGGACTCTCACTATTATGTTAGATCCACTATGGACTGGACTCTCACTATTATGTTAGATCCACTATGGACTGGACTCTCACTATTATGTTAGATCCACTATGAACTGGACTCTCACACTATTATGTTAGATCCACTATGAACTGGACTCTCACTATTATGTTAGATCCACTATGGACTGGACTCTCACTATTATGTTAGGTCCACTATGAACTGGACTCTCACTATTATGTTAGATCTACTATGGACTGGACTCTCACTATTATGTTAGATCCACTATGAACTGGACTCTCACTATTATGTTAGATCCACTATGGACTGGACTCTCACTATTATGTTAGATCCACTATGAACTGGACTCTCACTATTATGTTAGATCCACTATGGACTGGACTCTCACACTATTATGTTACATCCACTATGAACTGGACTCTAACTATTATGTTAGATCCACTATGGACTGGACTCTCACACTATTATGTTAGATCCACTATGAACTGGACTCTCACTATTATGTTAGATCCACTATGAACTGGACTCTCACTATTATGTTAGATCCGCTATGAACTGAACTCTCACACTATTATGTTAGATCCACTATGAACTGGACTCTCACTATTATGTTAGATCCACTATGAACTGGACTCTCACTATTATGTTAGATCCACTATGAACTGGGCTCTCACTATTATGTTAGATCCACTATGAACTGGACTCTCACTATTATGTTAGATCCACTATGAACTGGACTCTCACTATTATGTTAGATCCACTATGAACTGGACTCTCACACTATTATGTTCGATCCACTATGAACTGGACTCTCACTATTATGTTAGATCCACTATGAACTGGACTCTCACTATTATGTTAGATCCACTATGAACTGGACTCTCACACTATTATGCTAGATCAGCTATGGACTGGACTCTCACACTATTATGTTAGATCCACTATGGACTGAACTCTCACTATTATGTTAGATCCACTATGGACTGGACTCTCACACTATTATGTTAGATCCACTATGGACTGGACTCTCACACTATTATGTTAGATCCACTTTGGACTGGACTCTCACAATATTATGCTAGATCCACTCGACGTCTATTGCACCGGTCGCCCAGGGGGCGGGGGGACCCCACATCAGAGTTTTTTTTCTTGAGGATGTCGTTGTGGCTTGTGCAGCCCTTTGAGACACTCGTGATTTAGGGCTATATAAGTAAAGTTTGATTGAATGAGTGATTGATTATACAATGAAACAAAATCAACTGTGGTGTTAATGGAACATAACAATATGTGATCTTGATTGGTTCTGTTATTTGCATCAATGCCAGTCAAACTAGAACTGCTGGTCCGTCACGTGAAGTCTTGCATTATACACCTTTTTTTCCTCATTAGTTTCACAGTTGAGCTAGAGCTTACCTCTGTAGACTTCGGGCAAGGTACTGCCTGAAGTCGGCAGTCAATCACAGGGCACATACGGACCAACTGACCAACTCACAATGATGGATGTAATTAACACTCACTGGGAATCAGCAACCCAGAACAGGATAAGTATAGAAAATGGATGGATATTCTGTCAAACTCATTTTAGCTCAAGGGCCACATGAAGGAAAATCCATTCCCACGCGGGCCGGACTGGTAAAAAAAAAGACAACTTCTGATTCTTTTCTTTGTCTTACTTTGGCCAAAAATAGAACAAGTACATGTGCATACTACAAATAATCCTCTTGGCAATACACTTGACGTACGTCGAAAACTGAGGAACAAATGGTGCAGTTTCAAAAACTCCATGAAGAACACAATGAACTTAGACTTTGTCTCGGTGTTTTTACAAAGCCATTCAACTTCAAGCACTTCCTGTTTAGCATTCTAACGTTGGCAGTTTATTAAAAATGTTTGGAAAAGCAACCGATTTTTTCCACAAACGCCCGCATTGGGGAAATCCGCATACTGCCACAACACATTCATTTATCATCGTTCAAATATTACAATTATAATTCAACATGGTGTCAGTTATCAAAACGACACCATAGCTTTGTGACGTGGCTTTTGTGAACAGACTCTGCCGGGACTTAAGACCTTGTTTTAATTCTTCCACCTTCTGTAGCCTTGGTTCCGTGTCTTTACTCTTGTCTTAGTCTTTGTGGTTCTTAGACGTTTCATAGATGATATTGTAACCTATTTTTATGGGCTTTCCTCTTGGTGATGTTAAGTTCCTGTTATACGCTGTCGTGCAGTATATGCCTTGAGCTCTTGTTTTGAAGGCGCAAAGAGCGGAAGTGAGATCACGTTGTGGAGTGGAGTGAAGGTTTTGAAAAGAAGGTAAATAAAGGGTCCTCGTGTAAACTGGAGATTCCGTGTTTATTATTTTGTAGTTTCATACCGTATAGGCGACATATATAAACCCTCGGTTACATTGGTGGCAGCGGTGGGATGATTATCTGAAACAGGTGGCTTTCGCCTATAACACATCTGTGCATGCCTGCACCAACTACAGTCCGTACTATCTACTTCACGGACGGGAGGCTCGTGTTCCAGTGGATGTGTTGGTGCCGTCTCACCTGGTGCGCTCAGACTTGCCTCTTTCTCATGCAGACTTTGTGGCCTCGTTAGCAGAGAGGCTGGAGACTGCTTTCGCTGGTGCCAGGCAAGGTGGCGCCAACGCTTACGAGAAGCAAAAGCTGTACTATGATGGAGCTGTGCGTCACCGGCCGTATGCAGTAGGGGATCTGGTTTGGCTACGTAATCCGACAGAGGACAGGATGAAACTTGCTCCCCACTGGAAGGGGCCCTACAGGGTCCTGTCTGTGTTGGACTCTCAAGGGGAACCTGGACTCACCTATCATATTGACAACCCTTTGGAGTTGGATGGACGGGGGCAGGTCGTCCATTATGATAGACTGAAACCATACACACTACCGATGGCTGCTGGTTTTTCAAATGGCCTGTCTGCTTCGCCTTCTCCTAGTCAGGCTCCCTCATTGCTGGACGAGGGGTCGCCAGAGGGGGGTGCTAGGGCTGACGAGCCGCTGATCTCTGGTGACACAGGGACTGTTCAGATTACAGGCACCAGAGAGCCACTACAGACTGTTTCTCGTTCTGGGAGGAATGTGCGACAACCAGTTCGTTTCAAGGACTTTGTCACTTTTGGTTAGCTGTTTAGAAATAGAAGAAATTAAACAAAAATTTGGGCTTTCGGTTAAAGATTGTCAAGGTCACTTAACATGTTCTTACTGTGATGGCACATGTTTCATATGTGTATAGTATGTCTGGAGGCTATGGTGTATCAGAATTTTCTGGTGTACGTGGGAATAGTGTGGCATGCGTGACTGTGCAGTGGTGTGAGGGGAACATGCATATATATATATTTTTTTGTGTGTGTGTTAACTCCTGTGTTTTTTTACTGCCTGTGTTATTTTTGCATATTCTGTTATGGTGTTGAAACGAGGACGTTTCTTTTTGTAGGAGGGGAGGTATGTAACCTCTTTTTATGGGCTTTCCTCTTGGTGATGTTAAGTTCCTGTTGTACGCTGTCGTGCAGTATATGCCTTGAGCTCTTGTTTTGAAGGCGCAAAGAGCGGAAGTGAGATCACGTTGTGGAGTGGAGCGAAGGTTTTGAAAAGAAGGTAAATAAAGGGTCCTCGTGTAAACTGGAGATTCTGTGCTTATTATTTTGTAGTTTCATACCGTATAAGCGACATATATAAACCCTCGGTTACAATATTCTTTCATTACAGCCACACTTTCTCCACACCTTTTACCTCCATGAACATGCACCCTGCCTCCCACATGGCTTGAAACCCCCTGTTCTCACCGTCCACCTTCCTTCTAGCCATTTTTGGGGAGTGGGGTTGCTGAATGACATCTGCCCTGAGGCATCTGCCAAGGCCCACTTGCGGCGCAGCAGTGGGCGGCTGTGGCCTGCGGGCAGGTTCTAATACTAAATCAAATATCATCCCGGGAGCCTCGGGATCTTTCTGTGTGGAGTTTGCATGTTCTCCCCGTGACTGCGTGGGTTCCCTCCGGGTACTCCGGCTTCCTCCCACCTCCAAAGTCATGCACCTGGGGATAGGTTGATTGGCAACACTAAATGGGCCCTAGTGTGTGAATGTTGTCTATCTGTGTTGGCCCTGCGATGAGGTGGCGACTTGTCCAGGGTGTACCCTGCCTTCCGCCCGATTCTAGCTGAGATAGGCTCCAGCGACCCCAAAAGGGAATAAGCGGTAGAAAATGGATGGATGGATGGAGCCTTGACTTTGACACCTAGGTTCTAGACCATTTGACACCCCAGGCGAGAGTGAACTCCGCCCCTGAGAAATGTTTGGAGCCTCCCGTGCTATTGTAGTGGAAATGTCCAAATCGTAAACAGGAACAAAAGTGAATTTATTACAAGAGTTTTATTTACTCATAATCAGATGGTACAAGGTTGGATTGGGTTGCCATGATTACAGACAATGTCTCCGGAGACGCTCTCGTGCAGAAATCAAAGAACGAGCGCACACACACCAGACTTGGTCCAACGTGGTTAGTTATACGCTTCCTGGTGGTTCAAAGGCCAGCATAACAAACAACCAAGATAACATGTACAACGTCAGGGCGACCCGCTCTGCCATGTCATGTCCTCCCTAATGCATTCCGACATAGCTCAACAAACAAAATAGAAATGGTACAGAGGTCAGAAAGAAAGTTGGTCTGACCAATTTCTGATTTGGTCAGAAATTGCACTACACTATTCTATCAATTCTCATGCTTTTCCATCTGCTCTCATGTGTATAACATTTCATCGCCGACATTGTCTCACAAGATGTAGTTTCTGTTAAAATATCCTTCTTGAAAATGGCCTTACAAATATACACTATATTGCCAAAAGTATTTGGCCACCTGCCTTTACTCACATGGAATTGTCCAAAATGTTTTGGTATCCTGGAGCATTCAAAGTTCCTTTCACTGGAACTAACTCCTGAAAAAACAACCCCACACCATAATTCCTCCTCCACCAAATTTCACACTGGGCACAAAGCAGTCCAAAATGTAGCGTTCTCCTGGCAACCTCCAAATCCAGACTAGTCCATCAGATTGCCAGATGGAAAAGTGTGATTCATCAGTCCAGAGAAGGTGTCTCCACTGCTCTAGAGTCCAGTGGCGACGTGCTTTACACCACTGCATCCCACGCTTTCCATTGGACTTGGTGATGTATGGCTTGGATGCAGCTGCATTGCCATGGAAACCCATTCAATGAAGCTCTCTGCGTACTGTACGTGGGCTAATTGGAAGGTCACATGCAGTTTGGAGCTCTGTAGCAACTGACTGTGCAGAAAGTCTTTGCACTATGCCAGGGGTCGGCAACCCGCGGCTCCGGAGCCGCATGCGGCTCTTTGACCACTCTGATGCGGCTCAGCTGCATTCTTGCCAACCCTCCCGATTTTTCCGGGAGACTTCCGGATTTCACTGCCTCTCCCAGGGCAAACGTTCTCCGATTTTCACCCGGACAACAAAATTGAGGGCGTGCCGTGATGGAACTGCATTTTGCGTCCTCTACAACCTGTCGTCGCGTCCGCTTTTTCACCTAAGAAACAGCGTGCCGGCCCAGTCACATTATGTATGCGGCGTCTGCTCACACACTAAGTGACAGCAAGGCATACTTGTTCAACAGCCATACAGATCACACTGACGGTGGCCGTATAAACAACTATAACACTCTTACTAATATGCGCCACACTGTGAACCCACACCAAACAAGAATGACAAACACATTTCGGGAGAACATCCACACCGAAACACAACATAAACACAACAGAACAAATACCCAGAATCCCATGCATCCCTAACTCTTCCGGGCTACATTACACACCCTGCTACCACCAAACCCCGCCCACCTCAATCTACGCACGGGGGGTGGGGGGGTGTTGTTGATGTGTGGGGGGGCAGGGTTGGGGTGGCGGGCTTTGGTGGTAGCGGGGGTGTATAAAGTAGCCCGGAAGAGTTAGGGATGCATGGGATTCTGGGTATTTGTTCTGTTGTGTTACGGTGCGGATGTTCTCCCGAAATGTGTTTGTCATTCTTGTTTGGTGTGGGTTCACAGTGTGGCGCATATTAGTAAGAGTGTTAAAGTTGTTTATATCGATTCCGAAGCCCGGGCAGATTTGGTACAGCGTGGCAACATAAGCTAGCTGAATTCTGATTGGATAAGAACTCTAACCTAAAAACAACAGCACTGAAAGGAGCATAATATGACATGAAGAGAATATGAATAATTTTAGATAATTAGGTAAAGTAAATTAAAAAAATACTTTTATCTTTAATTATGATCATGATTTCTGGTTATGTTAGGCCAGCAGAGAAAGCCTTGCCCACTGGTTAAATGTACATTAAATCATCAAAGGTCTCCTTATTTTTTTTTTATAATAAAATGTTATTTTCACATTGTGTTCTCAAACTCACATTTAAGTTAGTAATTCTAAGACTTTGGGATGAATATTAAATATTAAAGCTTCTGTCGTTACGAAGGCCATACAGCAACATGACAATAACAACATTTTGCTTATATCCAGTCATATTTCTAAAGCATGCTTTGTTAAAAAAAAAATCAATATGTATTCTGGCAGCCTCCATATGTGCTTGTTTATAAGTCTTTTGTGAGCGACCAAATCGACCTTGGTTCTGGGTACGAAAGGCTACATTGTGCTATTTTATTAAGTACTTCGGAAAAGTTGAACAACAGGACTCTCGTTTGCTGGAGAAAATTCTACTTCCGTCCAAAAGTAACAGGAGAAATAAACAAATTAAAAAAGATGGTTTGACAAAAACAGACTATCTTTGAATTTCAGTAAAACTAAAATAGTGTTATTTGGTAACAATAGAAGGGAAAGTCAAACACAGATACAAATAGACGGAGTATATATTGAAAGGGTAAAAGAAAACACATTTTTGGGTCAATAATGAATAAAGCAAAACATGTTCCAGACCAAAAATCACTTCATATTCTCTACTGCTCGCTAGTTCTTACATATCTGAATTATTGTGCAGAAATATGGGGAAATAACTACAAAGGTGCGCTTCATTCACTAACAGTGTGTGCAGGAGCAAAGGTCACCGCCTCTGTCCATGATGCTGACGGCGAGACACAGCTGGCAGGTGATTAGATTTCACAGGTGGTACGTGTTAATCTAATCATCTGTTGCCTTTAACAGTAAGCGGCCGGGAGCAGGAGGGGAGAGAGGATACGGACGTGGCTGAAAAGTCGCGTCCTGCTGGAGAGAGAACTTTATTTAAAACCTTGCGATTATTAAAACCTGCACGCTGGGCTCCTGTGCCGTGTCTGACAGTGGGACTGCGAGGAAGCAACTTCCACACAGTGTTACAAAAAAGATCAATTAGAATAATGTTGGATGCAGAGAACATACAAACCCTTTTATTTATTAAATCACACATATTTAAATTCTATGATTTGGTGCATTTGCAAACAGCTAAAACGATGTATAAAGCAAACTATAACCTGCTACCCAAGAATGTACAACAATTCTTCTCAACAGAAGAGGAGAAATAGAACCTTAGAGGAAAATCGAATTTAAAACATTTGTATGCACGTACAACACTTAAAACCTTTATCATATTCCTATGTGGAATTAAATGATGGAACGGATTAAGCAAAGAAATCAAACAAAGCACCAACATGATTCAGTTTAAGAGACGGTTCAAACTACAAGTGTTCACAAAGTACACCGAACAAGAATTACGATGAACATCTTGAACCCTTTTTTTTGTTTTTTATTGAGACAAAGATTATTTATGTATTTAATATTTGTTTGCCTACTATGGTATATTATTTATTTGTTCACTGTTCTGTGACAGAGAACAAAGAAATGGGATAAAATTGCCTTGGTATGAAAAGGGGTAGGATTAAAGGGGAACATTATCACAATTTCAGAAGGGTTAAAACTATTAAAAATCAGTTCCCAGTGGCTTATTATATTTTTCGAAGTTGTTTTCAAAATTTCACCCATCACGCAATATCCCTAAAAAAAGCTTCAAAGTGCCTGATTTTAACCATCGTTATATACACCCGTCCATTTTCCTGTGACGTCACATAGTGAAGCCAACACAAACAAACATGGCGCATAGAACAGCAAGCTATAGCGACATTAGCTCGGATTCAGACTCGGATTTCAGCGGCTTAAGCGATTCAACAGATTACGCGTGTATTGAAACGGATGGTTGTAGTGTGGAGGCAGGTAGCGAAAACGAAATTGAAGAAGAAACTGAAGCTATTGAGCCATATCGGTTTGAACCGTATGCAAGCGAAACCGACGAAAACGACACGACAGCCAGCGACACGGGAGAAAGCGAGGACGAATTCGGCGATCGCCTTCTAACCAACGATTGGTATGTGTTTGTTTGGCATTAAAGGAAACTAACAACTATGAACTAGGTTTACAGCATATGAAATACATTTGGCAACAACATGCACTTTGAGAGTGCAGACAGCCCAATTTTCATCAATTAATATATTCTGTAGACATACCCTCATCCGCGCTCTTTTACTGAAAGCTGACCTGTCCAGTTTTGGAGTTGATGTCAGCAGGCCAGGGAAGCTAGGGTCGATAGGGGGTTTAGCTCGCTCGTCTGCGGGAACAAACTGCCGCCATTGCTTGCCGTGCTACCGAGGCCCTTTGTCCCTGAATTGCTCACACACTCCGGCAGATTCAATGGGGGTCTGGCGGCAGATTTCTTTGACTTTATCGTTGGAAATGCATCTGCTTTGAGTGTCGCAGGATATCCACACATTCTTGCCATCTCTGTCGTAGCATAGCTTTCGTCGGTAAAGTGTGCGGAACAAACGTCCAATTTCTTGCCACTTTCGCATCTTTGGGCCACTGGTGCAACTTGAATCCGTCCCTGTTCGTGTTGTTACACCCTCCGACAACACACCGTCGAGGCATGATGTCTCCAAGGTACGGAAAACAGTCGAAAAAACGGAAAATAACAGAGCTGATTTGACTCGGTGTTTGAGAAAATGGCGGATTGCTTCCCGATGTGACGCCACGTTGTGATGTCATCGCTCCGAGAGCGAATATTAGAAAGGCGTTTAATTCGCCAGAATTCACCCATTTAGAGTTCGGAAATCGGTTAAAAAAATATATGGTCTTTTTTCTGCAACATCAAGGTATATATTGACACTTACTCTGGTGATAATGTTCCCCTCTAAGGCACGCCCCCAATATAGTTGCCCGGCTGCAAATCGGGAGATATTCGGGAGAATGGTTGTCCCGGGAGATTTTCGGGGGAGGCACTGAAATTCGGGAGTCTCCCGGAAAATTCGGGAGGGTTGGCAAGTATGTGCCTAGCTAGCACCCCCGTACTCTTATTTGGCAGGGCTGGACCAGGCAGGGTACAGTGGTGCCGTGACCCGGATCCTTAGAGTTAGGTGAGGGGGATGAGGGTAAAGGATGCCACCTATCGCCCTGCCTTGCGCTCCGGCACTCTCATTTGGCGGACCTAGGTCCGAACCCCCAGGTAGGACACAAGTTTTGGATCAGGCAGTGTTAGAATAATTATGTATTTATTATCATAAAAACTTTATGCTTAAGGGCCATTGCTATAAATTATTGTCAATTGTGCTGAAGAGGTGTTTTTGTATCTGTGCAAAGCTGGCAATCCAAAAGATTGCCAGCCTCTTTATCCGTGTTGTGTCCAGACTCGGTCTGTTGACTGCCAAGGCCAAACATCGGGTACCGGGATGCAGACAAAGCAGAGACTAGACGATAACACCAGTGTCAACATATTTGCATTTTTGTATAATCATATATTGTGTCTAACTGGAGTTGTCGAGATTACCCCCTTCCCTCAGCGACAGTGATGTAACAGGGACCTTCCTAATAAATAGAGGAGACACGCGGGCTGGACTTTTAGAACGTAGTTTGGATCTGTAACTAGAATATAGCCCAAAACACGTGTCTCCTCATGAGTTAAATTGAACTCTGTCTCTGCATGATTCCTTGCTTCTTGTCTGATTATTAGATGTCATCAGTGTTTGAACCTGACAGGCAGTTTACATATGACCTATTACAGGTGATGACATTTTACAAAATCAGCAGGGAACATTTTTTTTTATTTCCCCCGTCGTTTTTTTCTTCTTTTACATTTGGCATTTTCGTTTCAGAGGTCACCACAAGTCAATCACATGAAAGGCTTTAGAATATCATAACCTTTATTGTTATTGTGCAGAGCAACAAGGCCATCGACAAACAGAGCTAAAAGATAAGCAATTTGCAGCAAATAGGCAGCTGTAATACACATACATACATACAGTGTGTATATATATCTCCATATACACACTGTATATATATATATATATATATATATATATATATATATATATATATCAGTGATGGCGCTAGGAATTTTTAAAATGGGGACCCCATCAAGTCACAAAAATGGGGTCCCAGTGTAAATTTTTGGGGTTCCACTTTTTTTGTAAACAAATGATACATGTATGCATTATCCTGTTGTATCTCACATTCTATATTGTGTTTTGAAAAAAGGTAAAACGGAAAAAGCCGTTCAGTTTCAGTTTATTTGGAACGTGCATACGACACAATGTAATGCATCACACATTTCCAGTTGTTTCATTACAGCACGTCCGAAAAGGAAGAAGCAGAGATTGTTTAAAGGGGAACATTATCACCAGACCTATGTAAGCGTCAATATATACCTTGATGTTGCAGAAAAAAGACCATATATTTTTTTAACCGATTTCCGAACTCTAAATGGGTGAATTTCGGCGAATTAAACGCCTTTCTAATATTCGCTCTCGGAGTTGTGACGTCACATCGGGAAGCGATCCGCCATTTTCTCAAACACCGAGTCAAATCAGCTCTGTTATTTTCCGTTTTTTCGACTGTTTTCCGAACCTTGGAGACATCATGCCTCGTCGGTGTGTTGTCGGAGGGTGTAACAACACGAACAGGGACGGATTCAAGTTGCACCAGTGGCCCAAAGATGCGAAAGTGGCAAGAAATTGGACGTTTGTTCCGCACACTTTACCGACGAAAGCTATGCTACGACAGAGATGGCAAGAATGTGTGGATATCCTGCGACACTCAAAGCAGATGCATTTCCAACGATAAAGTCAAAGAAATCTGCCGCCGGACCCCCATTGAATCTGCCGGAGTGTGTGAGCAATTCAGGGACAAAGGACCTCGGGAGCACGGCAAGCAACGGCGGCAGTTTGTTCCCGCAGACGAGCGAGCTAAACCCCCTGGATGTCTTGGCTCACATCAACTCCAAAACTGGACGGATCAGCTTTCAGGAAAAGAGAGCGGATGAGGGTATGTCTACAGAATATATTAATTGATGAAAATTGGGCTGTCTGCACTCTCAAAGTGCATGTTGTTGCCAAATGTATTTCATATGCTGTAAACCTAGTTCATAGTTGTTAGTTTCCTTTAATGCCAAACAAACACATACCAATCGTTGGTTAGAAGGCGATCGCCGAATTCGTCCTCGCTTTCTCCCGTGTCGCCGGCTGTCGTGTCGTTTTCGTCGGTTTCGCTTGCATACGGTTCAAACCGATATGGCTCAATAGCTTCAGTTTCTTCTTCAATTTCGTTTTCGCTACCTGCCTCCACACTACAACAATCCGTTTCAATACATGCGTAATCTGTTGAATCGCTTAAGCCGCTGAAATCCGAGTCTGAATCCGAGCTAATGTCGCTATAGCTTGCTGTTCTATGCGCCATGTTTGTTTGTGTTGGCTTCACTATGTGACGTCACAGGAAAATGGACGGGTGTATATAACGATGGTTAAAATCAGGCACTTTGAAGCTTTTTTTAGGGATATTGCGTGATGGGTAAAATTTTGAAAAAAACTTCAAAAAAAATAATAAGCCACTGGGAACTGATTTTTAATGGTTTTAACAATTCTGAAATTGTGATAATGTTCCCCTTTAAACTAATAGTCTTGCATCATATTAATGACAGAAAGACTTTTTAATTACCTGTAATAAGGTTGTCCACAAGCGTTGTAGGGATGCAGAAGATGCCCACCAGAAGGTCACTGACAGCCAGATTTAGGATGAACATGTTAGTGACGGTTCGCATACGACGGCTTCCCAGCACGATCAGGCACACGAGCAGGTTGCCCACCATGCACAGCAGGAAAATGAAGAGGTATGCCAGCATGTAGCTTGTGGCCACATACAAAGCATGTGGATAATAAGGTAACAAGGTAATGTTGTGCATGGAATCCGACAGGCTGGTATTGGAAGTGTTGGCTGATCCGAGTTCCATCGCCGCCATTTCATCTCCAAGGTTGCTCAGCATCGCCATTCTTTCCTGGAAAAAAAAAATTGGTTGTGAGTTAAACGTGTAATTTTATTAACACGTTGGTACCTCTAAAGGTTGTACAATTCAGAGCTGCAACGTTTTGGAGAAAAATACACCTTTAGAGTGGAACAAAAAATGCTGTTCAGACATGCATAAATTGAGTTATTGCTCGAACTGAGCGTATTCAAGTTCGAATCACAACATTGTCAGCTTGTCATAGCACCAGTGACCCGGGGCCTCATGTATTGAGCTTGCTTATGCACAAAAACCTGGCGTACACTCTTTGTCACGTCAAGATGAGACATAAAGTATCAAGAGTGAACTTAACTTGGAAATGTGCGCTGCCTCAGGCCAACTTCATGCTTCAAGTACCAGTGTTGGGACTAACGCGTTATTTTCGGCGGTAACTAGTAGTCTAACGCGTTATTTTTTATATTCAGTAACTCAGTTACCGTTACTACATGATGCGTTACTGCGTTATTTTTTACATAATATCGGCTCGAAACTGAGAAGATCTGAATGTGTGTTTTATTGGAGAGCTGCGGTGTCGTCCTTCTGATTCTTCCTGTCTCACAAGGAAGAGAAGAGGCGCGCTGTGTGTGTGTGTGTGTGTGTGTGTGTGTGTGTGTGTGTGTGTGTGTGTCTGTATTTACTAACAAGACATCATGTCGGAGCCGAAGCCGAGTTTCTTAACATGGAGATATTCTCACTACTTTTCTTTTGTCGAGCACAAAGAAAATAACATTTTAGCTAAATGTAAGTTGTGTCTTGGATCAAAGATCCTATCTACTGCCCAAAACAGCAATTAAAATCTGCTGAAACAGCTACAAAAGCAACATGCTTCAACGAAGCTAGTAAAGAGAGACACAGACTCAGATGCCACTTCACGCCCACCTAAGGATTTTAACGGCGGGACTGCTAGCTAGGACAACATTGATCATACTTGCCAACCTTGAGACCTCCAATTTCGGGAGGTGGGGGGCGTGGTCGGGGGTGGGACGGGGCGTGGTTGGGGGCGTGGTTAAGAGGGGAGGAGTATATTGACAGCTAGAATTCACCAAGTCAAGTATTTCATACATATACATATATATATATATATATATATATATATATATATATATATATATATATATATATATATATATATAAATATATATATATATATATATATATATATATATATATATATATATATACACACACATATATATATATATATGCACATATATATATATATATATATATATGTATATATATATATATATATATATATATATATGTATATATATATCCTGAAAATATGCAAACAAAACTGTGTTTAGATAATTGATACTTCAAACTTGCATAAATAAATATTAAGGAATATAACATAACTTGGCTTCTGAGAGCTTCAAAATGTAATGAATAAAATGCTAAAGTTGTTGATAAACAAGCAATTATTTTAATAATTAAATATGGTCATTTTAAATGAATTATTATGATAATTTAAAATTAATTATTTCAAATATGTTTATTTTAATGTATAATTCTATGGCTGGATGTAATAAGGAGTCAGAAAAACAAACAAATAAAAATACAATTAATTTAGATGTTTTTAGCAAAATATAGTAAACATTTATTTAGTTTTTTTTTTTTTTTTTAATTAATAAATATATTTATTTGTATGTAAGATAAACATAATAATACAATTTATCTCTAGTCTGGATGATTTCCTTTTTGTCACCCTGTTGTCCCCCCGTCGTGAAAAAAGGCTGTCCTCACTCAGGTCTGCATGGAGCTGGAGGAGGCGTGGCCTCCAGCTCCGGCTGAAAATCGGGAGATTTTCAGGAGAATATTTGTCCCGGGAGGTTTTCGGGAGAGGCGCTGAATTTCGGGAGTCTCCCGGAAAATTTGGGAGGGTTGGCAAGTATAACATTGATAGAGCCATTGAAGCGTATGTGCTAGAAGACATGCAGTCTATTTCTACAGTGGAGTAGAAAATAGCATGATAGCGGGCATCAAACGGCAAATGGCACAAAAACATTTTCCAAGTTCCTGGACACAGTGGACAGTGAGGACATAAAAATGGAAAGCAAGCTAAAGAAAACACTCCACACTCTGCCTCTGCTCATCATTCAGCACTGAAGGTACACACACTCTGTCAATTCTCTTATATACTCTTTCATTCTAGACTTCTAGAGTGTTTGATTATCACATCACTCTAAATGTATGGACTATAAAGTTCACAAACATAAAGAGGGATCCTAGTGGGCCAGGACAATCTTTCCTTTTCTCTAAACTATAACTGGGGAAATGCGTAGAGTGTTCTGGGCTTCAGTACAGTGTTGATCTCCTGAAGACATGATTTTATTTCACAATTCCTTGAGAGAAAAAAACGCCTGGTTAGGCGTGTGTATAGCAGTATGTGTGCAGTATATATATATATACAGTATATATATAATCATGTCATGTGTGCCTTCCTTGGGTGAAGCCAGGTTTACAGCTATGTTGTTATTATGCGGTTTGTTACTCATGTATGTTATGTTGCAGCTATTTAAAATAGTTTTGTCAATTTGTTCTGGCCCAAAATAAATTGACCCTTTGAAACATATCTTTGTCTTTGTGTGTTGTATGTAGACCACATTGCTTAGCAGAGTTCAGTGATGCAAATGCATGTCAAGTTGATCAACAGATTGTATTATTCTCCAGTGCAATAACAGTACTGAAATGAAGGCTAAAAGGGCATTAATGGGAGCCTTAAAACAAATTGAAAAAAAGAAGTAACTAAATAGTTACTTTTCACAGTAACGCGTTACTTTTTGGTGTAAGTAACTGAGTTAGTAACTGAGTTACTTTTGAAATAAAGTAATTAGTAACTGGTTTTCAGTAACTAACCCAACACTGTCAAGTACACACATTACTACAGGCCGTGGATACTTTGGCGACACATCGAGGTGGTCGTTGGGGCTTTGTCAACATTTGATTTCAACAATGCCAAAATTCAAAATTCACTTCACTTTGAGGATGTCTATTAATTTATGTAGACAATCATTTTGACACCTAGTGCTGTCACAATGTGTTCCTATGACTGCAGCACAGCCAGTCAGGCGGACAGCAGCAGCAAGAAATGGCACCAGAGGCCTGGATCAGTGGAGGATTGGGTATATATATATATATATATATATATATATACAGTATATATATATATATATATTTATATATAGTCCTCTCCTGCGTTGTAATAACAAATTGAGAAATCAAACAACTTTTTGATGGCGCTTGAATGTTTAAATGCAAAAGATTGCAAACCAAATATGACATTGTGAGGAGGCGTGGCCTGCGGACCTGCAGCGAGGCAGGGCGCGCCGGGGCCGGCTACGAGATGGGCGACAGGTGCGTAGATGGCCCACCTGGGCGCAGTTGTCTCATCACCTGTCACTGTATAAAAGGGCAGGAGCCGGGAAGGAGGTGGTTGGTGAAGTCGTAGTGGATGGCCGAGAACGAACCCGAGCCCGAGAGCGAGACGGAGACGCGGAAGGCTGAAAATCGACCGGAAGAGCGAGACGAGGAGAAGAGGGGAGTGCTGAAAAGCGACCAGAGAAGGAGGTTTATTGAAAAATGAACAAAATCTCCAAACCGTCAAGCCTGTCATGTCCGTCTTTGGTGGTCCGAGGAACCCGGAGGTGCGAGTCCTCCATAGACATCATTTTCACATTGAACTTTAATTCCAGCCTGTGTTCAGTTCTCGGTTCTCATTGGAATCATGAGAAAGAAGCACCTCTTACCATACTTGCCAACCTTGAGACCTCCGATTTCGGGAGGTGGGGGGTGGGGGCTGGGGGGCGTGGTCAAGGGTGGGACGGGGGGCATGGTTAAGATATGTATATATATAAGAAATACTTGACTTTCAGTGAATTCTAGCTATATATATATATATATATATTATTACATATATATATATATATAAATAAATAAAATACTTGAATTTCAGTGTTCATTTATTTACACATATACACACACATAACACTCCTCTACTCATTGTTGAGTTAAGGGTTGAATTGTCCATCCTTGTTCTATTCTCTGTCACTATTTCAGAACACACACATTATACAAATATACATTATAAAATCAATACGAAAACGGGAACTCTAATTTGGGAGTCTGAATTAGGATGAGAAGTTCCTACATAAACATTGCGCACTCACGTCGCCTTTTTGTATTGATTACTGCAGCTGTGCACTGGATTCATTCACAAATACAAACTACAACTCACAAACACTTTAGATTTAGGCTCCACCATCAGAATGTGTACTTAAACTTATAAAGATCACATGGATATTATTCAGTGAGTTGATACACCAAAACTAGCCTGTTATACAGGAGGAAAAAGCACACAGGACGTTTCAATTGTTCACAGACTGGTCGCGCTCATCAGAATGACAAGACACTTCCGGTCTGCAGGTGATAGCATTCAATTGGGAAGAAACGCCCTACTGCCCCCTCTTGACCAATGTGAATACTGATAAATGTGTAATGACAGCTCCAAAAACGAATTCAAACCACAAAATAAAATAAATAAATCAACACAAAAATGTGACACATTATGGGTGGGTCACATATGCATGTACAGTAGATGGCAGTATTGTCCTGTTTAAAAGTGTCACAACATTGCTGTTTACGGCAGACAAACTGCTTTACGGTAGACGAAAACTTGACTGCTGTTGTTGTGTGTTGTTACCGCGCTGGGAGGACGTTAATGAAACTGCCTAACAATAAACCCACTTCAGAAACCAAGAACTCGCCCTCGATCATTAGCTGTTTATATTGTGGGAAAGCGGACAGTGTGAACAGGCTGTCAACACGTCACTCAGGTCCGTATGGAGCTGGAGGGGGCGTGGCCTCCAGCTCCGCCTGAATTTCGGGAGAAAATTTGTTCCGGGAGGTTTTCGGGAGAGGCGCTGAATTTCGGGAGTCTCCCGGAAAATCCGGGAGGGTTGGCAAGTATGCCTCTTACTGAATTGTGATTGGGCAGATAGAGCCTGCAGATCTCAAGCACATGGCTACTTTCAACATGATTTGCTTATTTAAATTTTGCTTTTGCTTTCTATTTACTGTTTTAATTGGTTTTACCCTTTGAAATTGTTTTTAATCACATTTATTTTATATTGTTTTTAATTGTGTTTAATATTGTTGTGCAGCACTTTGGAAACATTTTGTTGTTTAAATGTGCTATATAAATAAAGTGGATTGGATTGGATTGATTTATAAGGGGGTGTGGCCTGTGTGTGCCATTCCAAGCAAACTCATGCGATCAATTTCAAGTGGATTGTATTGAGGAAAAAAAATGTGCTTGGATTTGTGCACACACTTTAATACAATAGATTTATTTTTTTTGCGTTCATTAGCGTTTTCTAGATTTGAACGTACGTCTATTTTTAGCAGGAAATCAATGCAACATTTTTTTTATTTATTTTTTTGGCAATTTAGTTTTTATTGACGTCCAGCATCAGACATTCCTATGTTATATCATATTTGCATTCATCATACATCTATTGTCTGCCTTAAATGTCAAAATAATATATATTGTTTATATCCCAACGATGCCACTCTTCCCGCCTAAAAAAAGACATATTGCTTGGTATTGTGGCCAAACAGCTCAATTTTTGTTTCATCTGACCACAGAACTTTCCTCCAGAATGTCTTATCTTTGTCCATGTGATGTCAGATGAAACAAAAATTTAGCTGTTTGGCCACAATACCCAGCAATATGTTTGGAGGACAATGAAAAAGGAATTTACCTCCAAATTCTTCAGGACAAGCTAAAATCATCAGCCCTGAGGTTGGGTCTTGGGCACAGTTGGGTGTTCCAATAAGACAATGACCCCAAACACACGTCAAAAGTGGTAAATGAATGGCTAAATCAGGCTAGAATTAAGGTTTTAGAATGGCCTTCCCAAAGTCCTGACTTAAACGTGTGGACAATGCTGAAGAAACAAGTCCATGTCAGAAAAACCAACACATTTAGCTGAACTGCACCAATTTTGTCAAGAGGAGTGCTCAAAAACTCAAGCAAAAGCTTGTGGATGGCTACCAAAAGCGCCTTATTGCAGGTAAACTTGCCAAGGGACATGTAAGCAAATATTAACATTGCTGTATGTATACTTTTGACCCAGCACATTTTCAGTAGACCCATAATAAATTCATAAAAGAACCAAACTTCATGAATGTTTTTTGTGACCAACAAGTATGTGCTCCAATCACTCTATCACAAAAAAATAAGAATTGTAGAAATGATTGGAAACTCAAGACAGCCATGACATTGTGTCCTTCACTCAGTGTATGTAAACTTTTGACCACGACTGTATATGAACAGATAGTAAATAAATAAATACAAAAAAACTATAAATATGTAAGATTTATCTTTTTCACACAGTTCAATCACTAATTCGAGAAATTTAAATCAGGCTTATGGGGCGTGACATAATTGACCCAGTTTTTCCAGTATGAAGTAAATTTCTCCAATTTAATAAAAGCAGTTATCTTCTCCAATTTATAAATGTCCATTGTGATTTCCATCCATGGCTTCGAAGTTGGGCTCGCCTGTGATAACCTTTTCCTGGTAATGGTCTTTTTACAAGCCACTAGTAGGATATTCCGCTTCCGGTCCGCTCCCTGTATGATCAGTGTCAGAGCTTGGTCCGCATTGCCGGCAGTAAGTCGGACCCGTTTCCAGTGAGGGTTGGACTCCGCCAAGGCTGCCCTTTGTCACCGATTCTGTTCATAACTTTTATGGACAGAATTTCTAGGCGCAGTCAAGGCGTTGAGGGGATCCGGTTTGGTGGCTGCAGGATTAGGTCTCTGCTTTTTGCAGATGATGTGGTCCTGATGGCTTCATCTGGCCAGGATCTTCAGCTCTCGCTGGATCGGTTCGCAGCCGAGTGTGAAGCGACTGGGATGAGAATCAGCACCTCCAAGTCCGAGTCCATGGTTCTCGCCCGGAAAAGGGTGGAATGCCATCTTCGGGTTGGGGAGGAGACCCTGCCCCAGGTGGAGGAGTTCAAGTACCTCGGAGTCTTGTTCACGAGTGAGGGAAGAGTGGATCGTGAGATCGACAGGCGGATCGGTGCGGCATCTTCAGTAATGCGGACGCTGTATCGATCCGTTGTGGTGAAGAAGGAGCTGAGCCGGAAGGCAAAGCTCTCAATTTACCGGTCGATCTACGTTCCCATCCTCACCTATGGTCATGAGCTTTGGGTTATGACCGAAAGGACAAGATCACGGGTACAAGTGGCCGAAATGAGTTTCCTCCGCCGGGTGGCAGGGCTCTCCCTTAGAGATAGGTTGAGAAGCTCTGTCATCCGGGGGGAGCTCAAAGTAAAGCCGCTGCTCCTCCACATCGAGAGGAGCCAGATGAGGTGGTTCGGGCATCTGGTCAGGATGCCACCCGATCGCCTCCCTCGGGAGGTGTTTAGGGCACGTCCGACCGGTAGGAGGCCACGGGGAAGACCCAGGACACGTTGGGAAGACTATGTCTCCCGGCTGGCCTGGGAACGCCTCGGGATCCCCCGGGAGGAGCTGGACGACGTGGCTGGGGAGAGGGAAGTCTGGGCTTCCCTGCTCAAGCTGCTGCCCCCGCGACCCGACCTCGGATAAGCGGAAGAAGATGGATGGATGGATAGTAGGATATTCATTAAGTGCTTATCCTTTCCCAGCCAATCCTGAGTCACATGTCCGATAAACAGAATCTTACTTTAAAGGGGTATTTTACATTGGAAAATATCCTGTGGAGTTTGGTGTATCTCTTTCCAATAATCCTTTATGGCAGAGCAGTCCCAGAAAACATGGTAGTGGTTTGCGTTTTGATTCCAACAATTTCTCCAGCAGGCAGGGGAATTATTATCATAGCGACTTCTGAGAAGGTGTAGTAAAAAATCTGATCAAACTTTTCCAAGCCAAGCTCCCTACACTTCGGTGAGCTGGTACAAGTCCAGAATATCTCCATATTATTGTCCCATTTTGTTTTAATACATGAAGTTGAATAGGATTTTTAGATTCGACAGACCCTTATACAAAAATTAAACAGTTCTATCAATACTTTCTGAATTATTGTCATGATCCGTGGTGTCATTGTTTGCTACATGCACCTGTCAACGTAAGTTTTCCTTGTCCATAGTCTACGCTAAGTGATAGTTTAGCTTCGAGTGCGATCAGGCACGTTGTTCTGTCGGCTCGCTTTCTGTTTTTGTACTCCTTCGATTTCTTGAGGAATAAATCATGTTTTTACCTGCACGCCACGTCCGGAGTAGTCCGTCTGCATTCCTGGGAGAACAACCCCGCAGTAAGCTGCGAAGACCCCGTCCTGACAGGACGACGCCAGACTGAGCGTGGCGAGCAAGGTGAATAAATAGCTCTCTGATTAGTGGTTGACAGCAGCTGAGCGTGGGACCACTAACCAGAGGCAGGTGAACCCAATTAATCCCCATGGTGACCAAAATAAACCCAGGAGTGCACACAACAGGAAGTCAGGGAGTCCAAAACTAAACAGAACATAACTAACCAAAACATGATCCGGACAAAGGATCATGACAATTATAGGCTTTTGTAAACAGTTCAATTAAGCATATGCTTGTCTTGGTTACATTTTTCACCTTCACATTAACAAAATGCCGCAACTGCAAATATCGATAGAAGTCTTGGATTTCTAATAAATGTGTCCTTTAAATAGATTATTTTTTAAATCTTTCATTACATAAAGCTGTTATAGCCATAGACATCCAGTCCTTGAATCCTGAGTCCAATTTATTGGACTGTAATCTCTGAATCATAGGCACACCATTTAAAAACTATAATATCATTCTCGGGTTTGTATTCCTTTATGATCATTTTCCACACTTTAAGGGTCCATTTCACCCATGGGTTATCAATGGTTGTTATTCGCCAAGATTGCTCAGAATCAGAATCAGAATACCTTTATTGTCATTGTATGGAAACAACGAAATTGGACTGCAATCCAGCTCAGTGCTTTTAAAACAACCTACATAAAATAGTCTTAAGACAACAAACAATAATAAAACCATTTAAAATGTAAAAACATAATAAAATGTTAAAAACATATTGCACAGTAGATCTCTATTAGAGGTAAGCAAGTTAATAAAGTGGTGAGTGTTCAGGTACGTGCAGAGTTTAGGGCAATAACAGCTCTAGGATAGAAACTGTTTTTCAATCTATTTGTCCTTGCTTTGATGGTCTTATAGCGCCTCCCTGAGGGGCAAAAGTTCAAGCCAGTGGTGACCTGGGTGGGATGAGTCCCTGAGGATGCTGTTTGCTCTCCTTTTGCAGTTTCTCTTATACAGCTCCTCTAGAGATGTAAGAGGACATGCAGTGATCCTCCGGGCCGCGTTTATGACTCCCTGTAATCTCTTTCTCTCTGCCACCGTGCAGGTAGCAGAGAGAAAGGGGGTGCTTGTAAGGGGCTGGAGGGCATTTTTTCTTCAATATTTTTCCATTGAGCAACATATGACGGGTTGCACCAGCATATCACTGCTCTCATCTGCGTTGCAAAATAATAACATCTGAGGCAAGCTAAACCCCATCCTCCCTTGTTTTTGGCCAGCTGTAAAGTTTTGATAGCATTTTGTCCCATTTATTGAATTGGTTTTGGTTCATCTCTATTGGCAGGGTTTGAAATAAATACAACAGTCTTGGCAGTGTATTCATTTTAATGGAATCAGTTCTAGAATTAAAGCTATCCATCCATCCATCCATCCATCCATCTTCTTCCGCTTATCCGAGGTCGGGTCACGGGGGCAGCAGCCTAAGCAGGGAAGCCCAGACTTCCCTCTCCCCAGCCACTTCGTCCAGCTCCTCCCGGGGGATCCCGAGGCGTTCCCAGGCCAGCCGGGAGACATAGTCTTCCCAACGTGTCCTGGGTCTTCCTCGTGGCCTCCTACTGGTCGGACGTGCCCGAAACACCTCCCTAGGGAGGCGCTCGGGTGGAATCCTGACCAGATGCCCGAACCACCTCATCTGGCTCCTCTCGATGTAGAGGAGCAGCGGCTTTACTTTGAGCTCCCCCCGGATGACAGAGCTTCTCACCCTATCTCTAAGGGAGAGCCCCGCCACCCGGCGGAGGAAACTCATTTCGGCCGCTTGTACCCGTGATCTTGTCCTTTCGGTCATAACCCAAAGCTCATGACCATAGGTGAGCATGGGAACGTAGATCGACCGGTAAATTGAGAGCTTTGCCTTCCGGCTCAGCTCCTTCTTCACCACAACGGATCGATACAGCGTACGCATTACTGAAGACGCCGCACCGATCCGCCTGTCGATCTCACGATCCACTCTTCCCTCACTCGTGAACAAGACTCCGAGGTACTTGAACTCCTCCACTTGGGGCAAGATCTACTCCCCAACCCGGAGATGGCACTCCACCCTTTTCCGGGCGAGAACCATGGACTTGGACTTGGAGGTGCTGATTCTCATCCCAGTCGCTTCACACTCAGCTGCGAACCGATCCAGTGAGAGCTGAAGATCCTGGCTAGATGAAGCCATCAGGACCACATCATCCGCAAAAAGCAGAGACCTAATCCTGCAGCCACCAAACCGAATCCCCTCAACGCCTTGACTGCGCCTAGAAATTCTGTCCATAAAAGTTATGAACAGAATCGGTGACAAAGGGCAGCCTTGGTGGAGTCCAACCCTCACCGGAAACGTGTCCGACTTACTGCCGGCAATGCGAACCAAGCTCTGACACTGATCATACAGGGAGCGGACCGCCACAATCAGACAGTCCGAAACCCCATACTCTGAGCACTCCCTAAAGCTAAATAAAATAGGAATTAAGTTCCATCGTGCCATGTCATCCTTTATTATTTTATGTGTAGGTAAATAATTCTGATAATTTTGTATGATCTTTTGATAAATTGATGCCCAGGTATTTAAAAGATGTTTGCCATGCCAAGGGGTAACTGCTTCTGATTTCCCCTGGTGGGCTATAATTATATGAGAGTGGCTGGGTTTTACCTACTGTATATTGATTGTATATCCTGATAATTGACCATGCTGTTCGAAGGATTGCATTACTTTAGGAAGAGAGAATGTTGGGTGTCCGAGGTAGACCAAAATGTCATCCGCATAGCAAGCCAATTTATACTCTCTCCCTTTAATAATGATTCCCTTGATGTCTTCATTTTGTCTAATGGACTGAGCAAGTGACTCCAGATATAATGCAAAGAGTACTGGTGACCTTGCCCAGCCCTGTCTAGAACCCCTTTCTAAGGTAAAACTATTGGATAGATATCCTTTGACTTTAATCCTAGCAGTAGGATTGTCATATAGTGCCTGTATGCTTTTAATAATTGTATCCTGGAGGCCAACTCTATGTAGAACTCTGTAAAGAATATTCTAATTGACCGAATCAAAGGACTTTTCAGCAACTGCACTTATAACAATTGCTTCAAGTGTTTTTCAATTGTATATGATCCATGATATGTGGTCTTTCTTATATTGTCTTGTGTTTGGCATTGACGTATAAAACCTGTTTGATCATTATGTATCAATATAGGTAGAAACTCTTCGAATCATTTGGCCATGATGAAGGTAAATAGTGTATAATCTACATTGAGAACAGATATTGGCCTGTAAGATCCACACCCAATTCTATCCTTGCCTTCTTTTGGTATAGCTGAAATAATTGCCTCCTTCAAGCTAGGTGGCGCTTGTGCCTTTTTTAAAGCCCAATTCAGTGTGGGGAGTAGAACAGGTATTAATTCTTTTTTAAATTCCTTATACCACTCTGCCGTGTAACCGTCCAATCCTGGCAGTTTACTTAATTTAATCTTACTAATTGCAACTTTTAATTCATCTTCAGTTATATCTGCAGACATTATTTGATTGCGTTCTTCATCTAGAGCAAGGGTGCTCATTACGTCGATCGCGAGCTACCGGTCGATCGTGAAGGGTGTGTCAGTCGATCACCAGCCAGGCATTAAAAAAATAGTCCTAAAAATGAGCGATCATAAATCTTCACTATGACGTCACTTTCGTCACTTGATTGACATTCACGGCACCCGAGGGTCTTCTGAGATGACGACATTAAAATTACCGACAGGAAGGCGAGAAACACTTTATTTCAACAGACTCTGGCGCCGTACCTGTCGTCAAAACTCCAAAGACCGACTGCACAGTTACACAATAAAAGCTCTGCTTCATCCTGCCTGCGCTAACAAAATAAGAGTCTCAGAAAGCTGGCGTGCACAAGCTAGCAAGCTACGGAGTTTGCCGACAATGTATTTCTTGTAAAGTGTATGCAAAGGAGTACGGAAACTGGATAAATAAGATGCCAAAAACCAACCACTTTCATGTGGTATTGGACAGAAAGGAGGACTTTTTTCTCCTCCATTCGAAAATACGGATGTTATCATCACTACTGTCTGATTCCAATCAATGCAAGTCATCAGAATCAGGTAATACACCAACTTATATTCTTGTCTTCATGAAAGAAAGTAATCTATATGCGTTAAACATGCTTGTATTATCTTTAAACACTTTTCACTTATTAACAATATTAACTATATGTGTTAAACATGCTTGTATTATCTTTAAACACCTTTAACTTGTTAACATTAACTATATGTGTTAAACATGCTTGTATTATCTTTAACCACCTTTAAGTTGTTAACAATATTAACTATGTGTTAAACATGCTTGTATTATCTTTAACCACCTTTAAGTTGTTAACAA
This sequence comes from Nerophis lumbriciformis, assembly GCF_033978685.3. NCBI lineage: Eukaryota > Metazoa > Chordata > Actinopteri > Syngnathiformes > Syngnathidae > Nerophis > Nerophis lumbriciformis. The sequence goes on along the minus strand of NC_084559.2, from coordinate 4,333,466 downwards.
TATTAACTATATGTGTTAAACATGCTTGTATTATCTTTAAACAACTTTAACTTATTACCAATATTAACTATAAGTGTTAAACATGCTTGTATTATCTTTAAACACCATTAACTTGTTAACAATATTAACTATATGTGTTAAACATTCTTGTATTATCATTAAACACCTTTAATTTGTTAACAATATTAACTATATGTGTTAAACATGCTTGTAATATCTTTAAACACCTTTAACTTGTTAACAATATTGACTATATGTGTTAAACATTCTTGTATTATCATTAAACACCTTCAATATATTAACAATATTAACTATATGTGTTAAACGTGCTTGTATTATCTTTAACCACCTTTAAGTTGTTAACAATATTAACTATGTGTTAAACATGCTTGTATTATCTTTAAACACCTTTAACTTATTAAGAATATTAACTATATGTGTTAAACATTCTTGTATTATCATTAAACACCTTTAATTTATTAACAATATTAACTATGTGTTAAACATGCTTGCATTATCATTAAACATATTTAACTTGTTAACAATATTAACTATATGTGTTAAACATGCTTGCATTATCTTTAAACACCTTTAATTTATTAACAATATTAACTATATGTGTTAAACATGCTTGCATTATCATTAAACATATTTAACTTGTTAACAATATTAACTATATGTGTTAAACATGCTTGCATTATCTTTAAACACCTTTAACTTGTTAACAATATTAACTATATGTGTTAAACATGCTTGTATTATCATTAAACACCTTTAACTTAACAATATTGACTATATGTATTAAACATACTTGTATTTTCATTAAACACCTTTAATTTATTAACAATATTAACTATATGTGTTAAACATGCTTGTATTATCATTAAATACCTTTAACTTGTTAACAAAAACATATATTTCACAAATAAGTAAATATAAATTATATATATGAATGAGGTAGAGATCCCCACGACTTGATCAATTGAAAAGTAGCTCGCCTGCAGAAAAAGTGTGAGCACCCCTGATCTAGAGTAAGATAATCCATGGAGTTCAGGAAGCCATCAATTTTGGTTACGCCCCTACTAGAGACCTCGGAGGATAAGGTTTTATAAAAAAAAAAAAGTCAAAAGCCTCCTGAATTTCGTTTAGTTTAGTATTCATCACTTTTGTTCTTGGATCCCGAATAAAGTCATTTTAGTAAATGCATCATCCTTGAAATGTGACTGCATGTCCTCAAAAGAACACTCACAGTGTCGGCATTTACTATAGGCAACGCCAACACCCTCCTTGAACCCTGCCAGTTCCTGCTGTGCCAGAGTGTCTTCACAGACAGAGACGATGGCACCATAAATAGGTTTTGGGCCATACTAGTTTGCATTTTAACACCATTGTACAATGCATCCATATCTTCTTTGATTCTGTTCAGTATTACATCAACACCACATTGACGAAGGTCTACAGACCTAGCCATGGCAAGCAACCTAACAGCAGCAAGTTTAGACCTACATTTTGGATTTACACCATCTAAACCTTATTTTTTTGATGCAAATGATACCAGTGGATTACAGACCTCTATTTCATTGGTGTGCAGTACAATCTGCACCTCTGTGGACCCTTTTCAATCATAGAGAATATCTTCGGGTGTGATAAAAATAGTTGCTCTAGACTTTTGACAAATGAAATGTAATGAAATACTTTTTTGTAAAGTATTAAATCAACTCACTATATCTACAAACCCCGTTTCCATACGAGTTGGGAAATTGTGTTAGATGTAAATATAAACGGAATACAATGATTTGCAAATCCTTTTCAACCCATATTCAATTGAATGCACTACAAAGACAAGATATTTGATGTTCAAACTCATAAACTTTATTTTTTTTTTTGCAAATAATAATTAATTTAGAATTTCATGGCTGCAACACGTGCCAAAGTAGTTGGGAAAGGGCATGTTCACCACTGTGTTACATGGCCTTTCCTTTTAACAACACTCAGTAAACGTTTGGGAACTGAGGAGACACATTTTTGAAGCTTCTCAGGTGGAATTCTTTCCCATTCTTGCTTGATGTACAGCTTAAGTTGTTCAACAGTCCGGGGGTCACCGTTGTGCTATTTTAGGCTTCATAATGCGCCACACATTTTCAATGGGAGACAGGTCTGGACTACAGGCAGGCCAGTCTAGTACCCACACTCTTTTACTATGAAGCCACGTTGATGTAACACGTGGCTTGGCATTGTCTTGCTGAAATAAGCAGGGGCGTCCATGGTAACGTTGCTTGGATGGCAACATATGTTGCTCCAAAACCTGTATGTACCTTTCAGCATTAATGGCGCCTTCACAGATGTGTAAGTTACCCATGTCTTGGGCACTAATACACCCCCATACCATCACAGATGCTGGCTTTTCAACTTTGCGCCTATAACAATCCGGATGGTTCTTTTCCTCTTTGGTCCGGAGGACACAACGTCCACAGTTTCCAAAAACAATTTGAAATGTGGACTAGTCAGACCACAGAACACTTTTCCACTTTGTATCAGTCCATCTTAGATGAGCTCAGGCCCAGCGAAGCCGACGGCGTTTCTGGGTGTTGTTGATAAACGGTTTTCGTCTTGCATAGGAGAGTTTTAACTTGCACTTACAGATGTAGCGACCAACTGTAGTTACTGACAGTGGGTTTCTGAAGAGTTCCTGAGCCCATGTGGTGATATCCTTTACACACTGATGTCGCTTGTTGATGCAGTACAGCCTGAGGGATTGAAGGTCACGGGCTTAGCTGCTTACGTGCAGTGATTTCTCCAGATTCTCTGAACCCTTTGATGATATTACGGACCGTAGATGGTGAAATCCCTAAATTCCTTGCAATAGCTGGTTGAGAAAGGTTTTTCTTAAACTGTTCAACAATTTGCTCACACATTTGTTGACGATTTGGTGACCCTCACCCCATCCTTGTTTGTGAATGACTGAGCATTTCATGGAATCTACTTTTATACCCAATCATGGCACCCACCTGTTCCCAATTTGCCTGTTCACCTGTGGGATGTTCCAAATAAGTGTTTGATGAGCATTCCTCAACTTTATCAGTATTTATTGCCACCTTTCCCAACTTCTTTGTCACGTGTTGCTGCCATCAAATTCTAAAGTTAATGATTATTTGCACAAAAATTTTTTTTAAATCAGTTTGAACATCAAATATGTTGTCTTTGTAGCATATTCAACTGAATATGGGTTGAAAATGATTTGCAAATCATTGTATTCCGTTTATATTTACATCTAACACAATTTCCCAAGTCATATGGAAACGGGGTTTGTAGTATGTTTTAGCTCTAATATAACATTTAGTCTTCTCATTCATACATGAGGTGTCAAATCACACACTACTGTACTGTAGTTGGTATTCAAAAGCTATAATATACTGTTACCAATACATCAATTTCAGTAGATCACAGTCTTACTTACTGGTTGAGCTGTGGCAGCTCTGTCTTGGTTACTATTGTTGCATCTGGCCAGTATTCCCTCTCAGGGAATTAAAGTCACTGGTCAATCCCAAATTCTTTCGGTGACATATATGCTGAGTAAGAAGGACCATCAAGACAGAATAGGAATAGTAACAAGTTTTACTGAAGCTTCAGGAGACCAGCCCACATCAAAACAGTCATACCGTCATCTCGGGATGGTCTAACATTCAAACGGAAAGAAAGTACTTCTTGAATCGGAAGGCAGTCCCCCTTCCCCACCACTGATAAGATAAGGAGGGGGATGCATCCTTATTCACATTCCAATGCCTAAGACACTACACAGACCTCTGTAGACAAAGAGGAACTGGTATACAGAGTATACATTTTAAAAATACTAGCTGATCCAAACATGACTATGAATAAAGAAAGAACTCTTAAACATATATGCATTCTCCACACTATCCAGTGGCCCTTCATCTGCACAGAGCTGTTGACTGGTGATGCTGGAATCCCGAGGATGTTGTTCAGGTTGAATGTTGTGCCGTGTCACACACAAAAGAAACAAATTACTTCACATTTGACTTAATTTTGATGATGTATTTCATTCCGGTTTGTAATTAAATATTTACACACAAACCAAGCAGTGAATTTGCATACACGTCAAACTGATGCATGTATCCATCCATCCATCCATCTTCTTCCGCTTATCCGAGGTCGGGTCGCGGGGGCAGCAGCCTAAGCAGGGAAGCCCAGACTTTCCTCTCCCCAGCCACTTCGTCCAGCTCTTCTCGGGGGATCCCGAGGCGTTCCCAGGCCAGCCGGGAGACATAGTCTTCCCAACGTGTCCTGGGTCTTCTGATGTATATAATCAATATATATTTCTTTGCTTTAGGACCCTTTGACAGACATATGACTGTTAGCTTATGCCAGCGTGTAAAACTACTGTATGGTTGACAACTGATAATAATTGACCTGATTTTCTGTGCGTGTGCTTTCCTTTGCGGTATACCTTTTATGCTGCGATCGCGCTGCGAGACTAGCTCTCCAATGCTCATTTAGGACCGGCATTGAGATCACGCATACTGAATTGTCATGGATGAGAGTTGGTGAAAGACTAGCTTGTAGTTTGATCCTATTTTTTTAAAACATCTACACATACCATAAACCTGCTTATCTGTATTGTCAGCTGTTGCTTGCTAGTGACAGTCACAACCATGGTACCAGGCTAGCCCTGAGAGGTGCTCTCACCCACCTTAAACCCAAAACTGATGTTTTGAAAAAGACTGTTATGTATAGGGCAATCACTTACTGGAATCCACTTCCACAATATCTGGTATCAATCACCAGCAGAGTGGGTTTTAAGAATAGACTGAGAGGAGAAGTATTGCGGAAAGAGATTAGTCTAGATCAGGGGTCGGCAACCCGCGGCTCCGGAGCCGCATGCGGCTCTTTGATCACTCTGATGCGGCTCAGCTGCATACTTGCCGACCCTCCCGATTTTCCCGGGAGACTTCCGGATTTCAGTGCCTCTCGCGGTAAACTCCCGGGGTTAATATTCTCCGATTTTCACCCTAACAATAATAATAAGGGTGTGCCATGATGGTACAACATTTAGCACCCTCTACAATCTGTACTAACAGCGTGCCAGCCCAGCCTCTTGTTATGTGCATCTTCTGCTAACACACGTAAGTGACAGCAAGGCATACTTGGTCAACAGCCACACAGGTTACACTGACGGTGGACGTATAAAACAACTTTAACACTCTTACTAATATGCGCCACACTGTGAACCAAAACCAAACAAGAATGACAAACACATTTCGGGAGAACATCTGCACCGTAACACAACATAAACACAACAGAACAAATACCCAGAATCCCATGCAGCCCTAACTCTTCCGGGCTACATTATACACCCCCGCTATCACCAAACCCCTGGGAGAGGCACTGAAATCCGGAAGTCTCCCAGGAAAATCAGGAGGGTCGGCAAGTATGCAGCTGAGCCGCATCAGAGTGGTCAAAGAGCCGCATGCGGCTCCGGAGCCGCGGGTTGCAGAGCCCTGGTATAGGACAATCACTTACTGGAATCCACTTCCACAATATCTGGTATCAATCACCAACAGAGTGGGTTTTAAGAATAGACTGAGAGGAGAAGTATTGCGGAAAGAGATTAGTCTAGATTGTACCTAATGTCATGACTGGTTCATTTATCTTCTTTTGACTTATTTATTGCTTAAATTCATTCTTGTTTCTGGTTATCGTTTTTATATTGATATTATCTTGATTTTGTATGTACTTTATGTCATATTTTATTCATTATGGTACTTTTTCGTCACTAGAATATCGTCTGTCTTTGGTACACTAATGTGTATTTTGTAGGCCATTGGTTCTGGGTTTTTTTAATCTTCGGTATGAACAATATAATGTAAACTAAGTTATTGTTATTGCTATTTTTGTATTACAAAATGTTATTATTGATCATGTTGTACTGCATTGTAATCTTTTGTTTTGATTGTGTGATGTTTTTTGCCTGGACCCCAGGAAGAATAGTCTCCACCTAATGGGGATCCTTCGCTGTTGCTTGATAAGGAATACAGTAACAAGCACGATTGCCAGAAAGAGAGCTGCAGGGGATGACTTCCGATATCCATGCAGCCAGTGGAGCTGAGTGGATAGGAGGATAGGTTTTATTTACGGCTTAAGGGGCCACATTTTTAGAAAACCTTGGAGCATTCACACAATGAACAAATGCACGTGGATTCCGCAGTCTCTGCTTTAACATGCCTTTCACATTCTCTTCTGAATGGGTTGAGGATTTACCAGGGGACTCAGGCATTCATCAAACACAATATCATTTTTCATCGACACATTGTGATTTCACTTACATATTACCTGGCTCTGGTTTTATATATATATATAGTGTGTAATGTAACTTGTTCTTTTTAAATATGTATAATTTTGTATATTTTTGTACATTTACTGTATATATATTATTGGATTTTGTAAATAAATATATATAGGTGGTATTTTATGTTATTAAATCAATTATGTGCAATAATGTTGGACTGTGCCTGTTGATAAGTGCAATAATACTGGACTGTGAAACAGAATAATGTGCTATAACCTGTCACCTTACATCTCTGTCACTTTATATATATATATATATATATATATATATATATATATATATATATATATATATATATATATATATAGTATATATATATGTACATGTGTGTATATATATATATATATATAGATATACATATAATATATATATGTATATATATATATATATATATACACAAATATACGTATATATTATATGTATATGTATATATATATATATGTATATATATATATATATACACACACACAAATATACATATATATAATTAGATATATATATATATATATACATACACACATACACATATATATAATATATATACAGTATATGTATATGTGTATATATATATACACATAGACATGTGTATATATATATACATACATATATACATATATATACATATACATATTTATATATATATAGTATATGTATATATATACATATATATACACACACACATATACATATACATATGTATGTATATGTGTGTATATATACATATATGTATATATATATATATATATATATACACATATACATATATATATATATTATATGTATATATACATATATACATATATATACACACATATACATATACATATATATAATATATATATGTATATGTGCATATATATACACATCTACATATATATATATGTATATATATACACATATACATATATATATATAAATGCATATGTGTCTATATATATATATAAATGCATATGTGTCTATATATATATGTATATATATACACATATACATATATATATATACAGTATATATATATGTATATATGTGTATGTGTATGTATGTGTATATATGTATATATATGCAATTGTATGGATATGTGCATGTATATATATATATATATATATACAGTATATATATATATATACTCCTCTCTGAGCTGCCACCTTAACGTGGTAGAGGAGTTTGCGTGTCCCAATGATCCTAGGAGCTATGTTGTCCGGGGGCTTCTATGCCCCCTGGTAGGGTCTCCCAAGGCAAACTGGTCCTAGGTGAGGGATCAGACAAAGAGCAGCTCGAAGACCTCTATGAAGAACACGAACAAGGAACCCAGATTTCCCTCGCCCGGACGCGGGTCACCGGGGCCCTCCTCTGGAGCCAGGCCCGGAGGTGTGGCACGATGGCGAGCGCCTGGTGGCCGGGCCTGTCCCCATGGGGCCCGGCCGGGCACAGCCCGAAGAGGCAACGTGGGTCCCCCCTCCAATGGGCTCACCACCCATAGCAGGGGTCATAGAGGTCGGGTGCGATGTGAGCTGGGCGGAAGCCGAAGGCAGGGCACTTGGCGGTCCGATCCTCGGCTACAGAAGCTAGCTCTTGGGACGTGGAACGTCACCTCGCTGGGGGGGAAGGAGCCTGAGCTAGTGCGTGAGGTGGAGAAGTTCCGGCTAGATATAGTCGGACTCACTTCGACGCACAGCAAGGGCTCTGGAACCAGTTCTCTTGACAGGGGCTGGACTCTCTTCCACTCTGGCGTTGCCAGCAATGAGAGGCGACGGGCTGGGGTGGCAATTCTTGTTTCCCCTCGGCTCAAAGCCTGCACGTTGGAGTTCAACCCGGTGGACGAGAGGGTAGCCTCCCTCCGCCTTCGGGTGGGGGGACGGGTCCTGACTGTTGTTTGCGCTTACGCGCCCAACGGCAGTTCAGATTACCCACCCTTTTTGGATTCACTCGAGGGAGTACTGGAGAGTGCTCCCCCGGGTGATTCCCTCGTTCTACTGGGGGACTTCAACGCTCATGTTGGCAACGACAGTGAAACCTGGAGAGGCGTGATTGGGAAGAATGGCCGCCCGGATCTGAACCCGAGTGGTGTTTTGTTATTGGACTTTTGTGCTCGTCACGGATTGTCAATAACAAACACCATGTTCAAACATAAGGGTGTCCATATGTGCACTTGGCACCAGGACACCCTAGGCCGCAGTTCCATGATCGACTTTGTAGTTGTGTCATCGGATTTGCGGCCTCATGTTTTGGACACTCGGGTGAAGAGAGGGGCGGAGCTTTCTACCGATCACCACCTGGTGGTGAGTTGGCTGCGATGGTGGGGGAGGATGCCGGACAGACCTGGCAGGCCCAAACGCATTGTGAGGGTTTGCTGGGAACGTCTAGCAGAGTCTCCTGTCAGAGAGAGTTTCAATTCCCACCTCCGGAAGAACTTTGAACATGTCACGAGGGAGGCGCTGGACATTGAGTCCGAGTGGACGATGTTCCGTACCTCTGTTGTCGGGGCGGCCGATTGGAGCTGTGGCCGCAGGGTAGTTGGTGCCTGTCGTGGCGGTAATCCTAGAACCCGTTGGTGGACACCGGCGGTGAGGGATGCCGTCAAGCTGAAGAAGGAGTCCTATCGGGTTCTTTTGGCTCATGGGACTCCTGACGCAGCAGACAGGTACCGACAGGCCAAGCGGTGTGCGGCTTCAGCGGTCGCGGAGGCAAAAACTCGGACATGGGAGGAGTTCGGTGAGGCCATGGAAAAAGACTTCCGGACGGCTTCGAAGCAATTCTGGACCACCATCCGCCGCCTCAGGAAGGGGAAGCAGTGCAGTGTCAACACCGTGTATGGTGGGGATGGTGCTCTGTTGACCTCGACTGCGGATGTTGTGGATCGGTGGAGAGAATACTTCGAAGACCTCCTCAATCCTACCAGCACGTCTTCCTATGAGGAAGCAGGGCCTGGGGAATCTGTGGTGGGCTCTCCTATTTCTGGGGCTGAGGTTGCCGAGGTAGTTAAAAAGCTCCTCGGTGGCAAGGCCCCGGGGGTGGATGAGATCCGCCCGGAGTTCCTTAAGGCTCTGGATGTTGTGGGGCTGTCTTGGTTGACAAGACTCTGCAACATCGCGTGGACATCGGGGGCGGTACCTCTGGATTGGCAGACCGGGGTGGTGGTTCCTCTCTTTAAGAAGGGGAACCGGAGGGTGTGTTCCAACTATCGTGGGATCACACTCCTCAGCCTTCCCGGTAAGGTCTATTCAGGTGTACTGGAGAGGAGGCTACGCCGGATAGTCGAACCTCGGATTCAGGAGGAACAGTGTGGTTTTCGTCCTGGTCGTGGAACTGTGGACCAGCTCTATACTCTCGGCAGGGTCCTTGAGGGTGCATGGGAGTTTGCCCAACCAGTCTACATGTGCTTTGTGGACTTGGAGAAGGCATTCGACCGTGTACCCCGGGAAGTCCTGTGGGGAGTGCTCAGAGAGTATGGGGTAACGGACTGTCTTATTGTGGCGGTTCGCTCCCTGTATAATCGGTGTCAGAGCTTGGTCCGCATTGCCGGCAGTAAGTCGGACACGTTTCCAGTGAGGGTTGGACTCCGCCAGGGCTGCCCTTTGTCACCGATTCTGTTCATAACCTTTATGGACAGAATTTCTAGGCGCAGTCAGGGCGTTGAGGGTATCTGGTTTGGTGGCTGCAGGATTAGGTCTCTGCTTTTTGCAGATGATGTGGTCCTGATGGCTTCATCTGGCCAAGATCTTCAGCTCTCACTGGATCGGTTCGCAGCCGAGTGTGAAGCGACTGGGATGAGAATCAGCACCTCCAAATCCGAGTCCATGGTTCTCGCCCGGAAAAGGGTGGAGTGCCATCTCCGGGTTGGGGAGGAGATCTTGCCCCAAGTGGAGGAGTTCAAGTACCTCGGAGTCTTGTTCACGAGTGAGGGAAGAGTGGATCGTGAGATCGACAGGCGGATCGGTGCGGCATCTTCAGTAATGCGGACGCTGTATCGATCCGTTGTGGTAAAGAAGGAGCTGAGCCAGAAGGCAAAGCTCTCGATTTACCGGTCGATCTACGTTCCCATCCTCACCTATGGTCATGAGCTTTGGGTCATGACCGAAAGGACAAGATCACGGGTACAAGCGGCCGAAATGAGTTTCCTCCGCCGGGTGGCGGGGCTCTCCCTTAGAGATAGGGTGAGAAGCTCTGCCATCCGGGGGGAGCTCAAAGTAAAGCCGCTGCTCCTCCATATCGAGAGGAGCCAGATGAGGTGGTTCGGGCATCTGGTCAGGATGCCACCCGAACGCCTCCCTCGGGAGGTGTTTCGGGCACGTCCGACCGGTAGGAGGCCACGGGGAAGACCCAGGACACGTTGGGAAGACTATGTCTCCCGGCTGGCCTGGGAACGCCTCGGGATCCACCGGGAGGAGCTGGACGAAGTGGCTGGGGAGAGGGAAGTCTGGGCTTCCCTGCTTAGGCTGCTGCCCCCGCGACCCGACCTCGGATAAGCGGAAGAAGATGGATGGATGGATGGATGGATATATATATATATATATATATATATATATATATATATATATATATATATATATATAGATATATTTCTTCTTTTTTACTATTTATATTACTATATTATTGTGTATGCACCTTAGGGGTTTTGCTATAATTTTTTTAAACCTGTTCCCTGTAATAATGACAATAACATTATATTCTACTCTATTCTACATTTTACACTATATATAATAACAGTTGATACAATTGGCATTATTAGCAGTAAAAATGGATTAAACTAGTCGCCATCTATGCTATTAATGTTGTAACACATCACAGTTGTTGCAGAAAAGAAAAAGAGACAAAAGGGAAATATTTATGACTCAGCTGTGTCAAGGATTCAAACCATATTCTCTTCGTCTTTCTACCTACAGTACACATGTCCCAAATTCTTCCCATTCTTAGACGTACGATTGTTCGCCAGCTTCTTTGGTTCTTGTGATCCGAATTATTAGTGCGTTCACCAGAAATGTAACAATGTAACAATTTCCTGGTACCACATTATCTTGGTATGAAACAGCATTATTGTGTTATATGTGAAAAAAAAAAGACTTAAAACAGTCAGTGTGCAAAATGAAGTGGCAGGAATGTTTAGGATAAACAAACTTACTGTAATTAAACACAAACATAATGCTAAAATGTTCTAATCATATTTATTACTACAAACAAGTATTTTTAAGTTCAACTTATACTTAGACTTCCTTTTTATTGTCATTCAAATTTGAACTTTACAGTACAGATAAGAACGAAATTTCGTTACATAAGCTCAGGGTAGTGCAGGATAAAAAAGCAATCAGGCACAGATATAAGTAAATAAATAGGTTACTGTACAGATAAATATATTGCACTTGTTCACATGCGTCCACGTTTATGGATATATGTTATGTTGTCTTTTTTTGTCTTCCTGAGAAGCAGTGTCTTCTACAGTAGACACTTTTTACATCAGTTTGGAAAATGCAGTTTCTCAGAAACCTTAACTCACATTTGGACTTTTAATATGTAAATACCTCACAAATTGACGTTTAGCTTCGCTGGCTTCATCTTTTCCGGGTGATGGTAGCTTATCAAGTACCTTTGGTGTGCAGACGGTGCTTTCCCTCGGGTATAAAAGTAGATTACATGAAATGCTCAGTCATTCACAAACAAGGATGGGGTGAGGGTCACCACTTTGTCAAAAAATGCGTGAGCAAATTGTTGAACAGTTTAAGAACAACCTTTCTCAACCAGCTATTGCAAGGAATTGAGGGATTTCACCATCTACGTTCCGTAATATCATCAAAGGGTTCAGAGAATCTGGAGAAATCACTGCACGTAAGCAGCTAAACTCGTGACCTTCGATCCTTCAGACTGTACTGAATCAACAAGCGACATCAGTGTGTAAAGGATATCACCACATGGGCTCAGGAACACTTCTGAAATCCACTGTCAGTAACTACAGTTGGTTGCTACATCTGTAAGTGCAAGTTAAAACTCTCCTATGCAAGGCGACAACCGTTTATCAACAACACCCAGAAACGCCGTCGGCTTCGCTGGGCCTGAGCTCATCTAAGATGGACTGATACAAAGTGGAAAAGTGTTCTGTGGTCTGACGAGTCCACATTTCAAATTGTTTTTGGAAACTGTGGACGTCGTGTCCTCCGGACCAAAGAGGAAAAGAACCATCCGGATTGTTATAGGCGCAAAGTTGAAAAGCCAGCATGTGTGATGGTATGGGGGTGTATTAGTGCCCAAGACATGGGTAACTTACACATCTGTGAAGGCGCCATTAATGCTGAAAGGTACATACAGGTTTTGGAGCAACATATGTTGCTATCCAAGCAACGTTACCATGGACGCCCCTGCTTATTTCAGCAAGACAATGCCAAGCCACGTGTTACATCAACGTGGCTTCATAGTAAAAGAGTGCGGGTACTAGACTGGCCTGCATGTAGTCCAGACCTGTCTCCCATTGAAAATGTGTGGCGCATTATGAAGCCTAAAATACCACAACGGAGACCCCCGGACTGTTGAACAACGTGAGCTGTATATCAAGCAAGAATGGGAAAGAATTCCACCAGAGAAGCTTAAAAAATGTGTCTCCTCAGTTGCCAAACGTTTACTGAGTGTTGTTAAAAGGAAAGGCCATGTAACACAGTGGTGAACATGCCCCCTAATGTCCAAATAACTCTAAATTAAGTCTTTGTTACTTAGAATATGTTCCCCATACTAAAGTGTTACCCAATATTCATAATATTTAATATTCAGGTCACGATTTCTTGGCAGTTTATGGATGCATTCTTATAGTGATTAAGAGGCAGAATGGATAACTCCCATTAGCTGCATTGCTAACCATCTAGAACGAGCCTATTATTACAAATTGGAATGCAAAGAAAAAAGTACTAATGTGTTCTTTTCTCTCATAAGTATTGTGAATGATTGACACATGGGGTGTGTTCTTGACTGCTGATAGTGTGTGTTGCCCAATTTGCTGTGCCATCGCAGAATGTGTTTCAATCTGAGTCTGCAAGCGTAGAAGGTACCAGCTCTGTGAAAAACTTCCTGTTTAATGCAACTCCCCAAAATTGGTAGTCTGGCTAATCTGAACGACAACAAACTGGTGGCCCTCACATTACACGTAATAAAGAAGTTGGACCGACTTTTTCTTGGTCACCTGAGACCACTGACAAGCCAGGCCCGTGACTTTCTGCAGCTTGGATACCGAGAACGGATTGGAGTTGATGACGCAATTTTTGTATTTTTACTCTATTTTTCTTTCGATGTAAGCAGTGTCCTTTGATCTTTATCTTAGCCTGATGTTATTGTTTGTATTCTCATTCTTTTGATGTGATGAGTGACACCTGAATTTCCTCAAAGAGATCATTAAAGTATCTATCTCTTTGAATTTAATACAGCATGTAGCTAGCTCAATAAGGGGAGTCTTACTTCCGAGTGCTTTCTACCAGGCATGCAGGCCCGGCCCTAACCAATCTGGCGCCCTAGGCAAGATTTTAGGTGGCGCCCCCCCACATCGGCAGTGAAGTGTATATACTCACAAGAAACCGAATAGCTTTGTCTTTGACCTTTTTTTTTTTACTTACAACTATACCTAATATATAAAGGGGTGGAAAAGTGACTATTACCTGCAGGGCAAATATAGCTAACCAGAAGGCAATAACAATGTAAACAAAAAACAGCTGCTTAAAAGATCTAATACAAATGTCCCTGAAAAATGTAAGGTGGGAGTACTGTAATTACCTAACGTTACATTGTTATTTTCCATAACAATTTAGCCCCCTCCACAATATTAACCCGACGTTAAAACAGAACTAGCTATTTATTGATTAGCAATTGCCGAATCATGTGACATTAGCTTAATGCTAAAAAGCCGGGTTACTATCACATTCTGTAACAGACAAATAATTTCATGTTCGGCTCATCTACCTGCTACCTCTGTCTTTTCTCGTTTCTCCTCCTCTTCTTTTCTCTTTTTTCTTCCCTGGGCACCTGACAGTTTTGGCCGTTTTGACGTCTTGTGTTGATTTTTTGATGTGGTGACGTCCAAAAAGAGTCATGATACGGGAAGGGAGGGGGCGCACCGTGCGGGGGGAGAGGGAGGGGGTGAGGGGGCGTAATGTTGTAACAAATAATATTTCTATTAAATAGGCTTTACTTTGCATTTTAATTAACGTGGGATTATTTTTTGTATTTAGAAATAATAGTACCAACTTTTTTTTCTTTTCTTTTTTTCTCTCCAACATTTGTGGCACTGGCGTGGCGCCCCCTGATGGACGGCGCCCTTAGCATTTGCCTATACGGCCTATGCCACGGGCCGGCCCTGCAGGCATGATTGCTGTTTTGGTGTGGACAATTCCAGCATTATCCACAGGCAGTCTGCTATGAAAATTACCCGCTAAGTGCAACTGGGCCTGATGTTTTACTTAGCGAAGAAAATACAGAATTAAGTACTTATCATGCAGTTGTTAATGTGTCGCATGTACTCCTACTCCACATGTTCATGTATTTGCAACAGCTATTCAGGACGGACGCCAACACCACGCCCCATCCTTTTGATCCGAGATCCTTGCTGTGTTCTAAGGAGCAGGTGAACGCATTCAGCATCCCCTCGGGTGCAGGACACTGAGCGCATGGTAATAACTTTGCTAGATTTATTCATACGTTGGTTGAAAAAAATGCCCTCATAAATATTTTGCTACTGCAGGATGCAAAAAAATATATATGACATATATATCATGTCTTTCATAAAGCGCTGGGAAAAAGCGCTGGCCCGGACGGCATACCCTCATAGGTCGTGAAGAACTGTGATCTCGATGACATCATCCTTCCAGTTGTCACCCCACACCTGGACCCCCTCCAATTTGCCTACAGGGCCAGGAGGGGCACAGAGGATGCTGTGACCTGCCTGCTGCATCTCCTCCTCCAGCATCTGGACTCCCCAGGCAACTTTGCCAGAATCCTCTTCGTGGACTTCAGCTCCGCCTTCAACTCCCTACAGAAGCATCTACTGATCCGGAAACTACACCAGCTCAACATCCCCCCTAAGCTGATCCACCTCACCCACAACTTCCTCACCGACCGATTGCAAGCAGTAAGGGTGGGCTCAAACACATCCCCGATGCTTACCATCAACACCGGGGTCCCACAGGGATGTGTGTTGAGCCCTTTCCTGTACACACTCTACACCAATGACTGCCGTAGCATCTCACCCACCACAACATACCGTATTTTCCGCACCATAAGCCGCCCTGGGTTATAAGCCGCGCCTTCAATGAACGGCATATTTCAAAACTTTGTCCACCTATAAGCCGCCCCGTGTTATAAGCCGCATCTAACTGCGCTAAAGGGAATGTCAAAAAAACAGTCAGATAGGTCAGTCAAACTTTAATAATATATTAAAAACCAGCGTGATGTGGGCGCGCATGGAGTCGTATATCAACATGGACGGAGCTGCGTGAAAAAGCCACCCGGCCTCTTCGCGTAAACTTCCCTTAACCACTCGCTCATCTTTTCTTCATCCATCCATCCCTTCGAGTTAGCTTTTATGATGACGCCGGCTGGAAAGGTCTCTTTTGGCAAGGTCTTCCTTTTGAATATCACCATCGGTGGAAGTTTCTGGCCATTAGCATGGCAAGCTAGAACCACAGTGAAGGATGACTTCTCATTCCCTGTGGTGCGAATATTCACCGTACGTGCTCCCGTTGTATCCACAGTGCGGTTCACAGGAATATCAAGTCAGTGGAACCTCGTAAATGTTGATAATGTTCTCTGGCCGGATCTTTTTTTCAGCTATCTTGTTTTTACAATATGCACGGAAAGTAGCCAGCTTTTCTTGAAAGTCTTTAGGCAGTTGCTGTGAAATAGTAGTCCGTGTGCGGATGGAGAGATTGCGTCTTTTCATGAACCGGAAACCTGTCGCTTAGTAGGAGCCATTTTGTGGTCTTTACAGATGTAAACACACAAAGGAAATGAAACGTAATATCCGCGCGCTTCTTCTTCTTCTACGGGGGCGGGTGGTTGTTTACAGTAGAAGAAGAAGCGCTTCCTCTTCTATGGGGGCGGGTGCTTACCTTGGCGGTTGCTTGCCGTAGAAGAAGAAGCGCTTCCGCTTCTACGGGGAAAAAAGATGGCGGCTGTTTACCGTAGTTGCGAGACCTAAACTTTATGAAAATGAATCTTAATATTAATCCATATATAAAGCGCACCGGGTTATAAGCCGCACTGTCAGCTTTTGAGTAAATTTGTGGTTTTTAGGTGCGGCTAATAGTGCGGAAAATACGGTACTTAAAATACTCAGATGACACAGCCATTCTCGCACTCCTCTCCAACAGTCAATCCATCCTGGACTATCATAACACAGTCAAACATTTCACAGAGTCATGCACAGCCAGTTATCTGGAAATCAATGTCAATAAAACAAAAGAAATATGGTTCAACCCCCCCTCACCTCAGAACCCCATCATCATAAACACACAAACAGTTAAAACAGTTGACACTTTTAAATACCTGGGCATAACCTTGGACAATAAACTCACCTTTGATCAACACACCACGGACATTCAAAAAAGAAGTCAACAAAGACTGTCAGCCATCCGGAAACTTAAAGGACTATACGTTGCACCTCATCTCCTTTATTACTTTACCAAAGCATTGTTCAACCCATCCTTCTGTACTGTTCCACATGTTTTTTCACCATGCTTTCTGTAACCAACCGGACCAAACTCACACGCATTACAAACATAGCAGCTAAAATCATCGGCCTACCCACACCCAACATTTCAGACATAAACCACAGGTCCATCACCCGACTGGCAAAAACAATAGTCCAGGATATCACTCACCCACTACACCAATACATCATCCCACTACCATCAGGGCGCAGGTACAGAACAATCAAATTCCGGAGGGCCCGCCTCAGGAAAAGCCTGATCCCTGCAGCTATAGCCGCCCTTAACAGCAGGCCCGGTCGACCTGTCTGACAAGCCTGTAAATGTGTGTTAGTCATGTATGATGTCTTTTTGTTATTTTTTTGTGTGATGTGTAATGTCTAGTGTTTAAATGTACGGCAGTGACAATGACCAATAAATCTAATCTAATCTAATCTAATCTAATCATTCTAGAGTTCTGCAACCTTGCTCTGCTGCACAATCGGCTGCCTGATATGTTGTCTCTATGAAACATCGTGCCAGTGCCCAAATCCGGAGACCTCTCGAAGCCAGACAACTACCGAGGCATCAGCCTGACCTGTATCACTGCGAAAGTCTACAACCGCATGATCCTAAACAGGGTCCGGCATGCAATCGACCCTCACCTGAGAGTAAATCAGAACGGCTTTTGAGAAGGACGAACAACTACAGCCCAGATCTTGGCACTTAGGAGATTGATTGAGGAGGTGAAGAAGGAAAACCTGACTGCAGTCCTATGCTTCATAGACTTCAAAAAGGTATTTGACTCAATACATCGAGGCACGATGGTGAAGATCTTGAAGGCATACAGTATTCCTCCGAACCTACTCCGAGCAATAGAGTCCATGCACGCAGGATCAAGGGCCAGGGTGGTGACCAAAGATGGCAACAGCGAGGAGTTTGATATCCTGGCTGGAGCTATACAAAGGGATACACTAGCCCCCTTCCTCTTCATCATAGTCCTTGATCATGCGCTCAGGAAGGCAATAAATGTGCGAGAGCAGGAACTTGGTTTCACGCTGACACCAAGGAGGTCGAGTCGACAACCGGCAGTGGTCCTGACAGACCTTGACTATGCGGATGACATCAGTCTGCTCTCCAACAAGGTGGAAAAAGCACAAGAACTACTACACAGGGTAGAGCTAGAGTGCGCCAAGGTTGGCCTTAGGCTAAATACCAAGAAAACTGAGGTCATGACCTACAACCTTCCACCAGAACATCAACCTCTGGTAACAGCAGGAGGCACTGTGCTGAAAGAAGTTGAGGACTTCAAATACCTGGGAGGATGGGTCAACTCAACTGAGCAAGATTTAAAAGTGAGGAAGGCACTTGCATGGAGGGCCCTGAACGTCATGACCAGTGTATGGAACTCCAACCTCCCCCGCCAAATCAAACTCAGCTTCTTCTACGTGACAGTTGAGTCCGTTCTCCTCTATGGCAGCAAATGCTGGACCCTGAAGCCAACCCTGGAGAAGTCTCTGGATGGTTGCTACACCAGGATGCTGCGTGCAGTGCATAACATCAACAAGAGTGCGCACGTAACCAACAGAATCCTCTACAAGGGAACACCAAGGGTGAGCGAGAAGATTGCTTTAAGGAGAATGAGACTAGCAGGACACTGCCAAAGGCATCAAGAGCTGCCAGCCGGCAAATTGGTGCTGTGGGAACCAACACATGGGCATCAGTCAAGAGGACGTCCCACACTAACATACGTGGACATACTCAAGAAGGATGCAGGAGCTCAGAGTACCAAGGAACTGGCCAAATGTATGGAGAATCGGGATGACTGGAAGTAACGATGGAAGGCTCGTCTGAGGACGACCTAGAGAGAGATAAAGAGGTGAGTTTTGAGGGCATATTTAAAATAGGAAAGGGTGGGAGCGGCTTTGGTGTGGGTAGGAAGCAACCGAAAAAGCGTCTGGTCTTGGGTATTCGCGGGAAGTTGGCCTAGCCAGACCTGAGGGATCGGCAAGGTACTTAGTGCTGGAAGAGGTCGGAGATGTAGGAGGAGGCTTAGTTGTTGGGGGGCTTGTAGAAGTTAATTCTGTATCAGACTGGTAGCCAGTGACGGTCACAGAGGACTCGTGTGATGTGTTCTCTGGAGCGGGTACCGATGAAAAGGCGGACAGCAGAGTTCTGCACAAACTGTAATTTGTTGATGACTTTGATGGTGCTGCCTGTGGTGGTGGAGACTATTGCAGTAATCAAGCCTAGATCAGATGAAACAGTGTATGAGTGTTTCAGCAGCAGTGGAAGACAGTTTGGGTCGGAGGCGGGCATGTTATGGAGGTGGAAGAATGT
This sequence comes from Nerophis lumbriciformis, assembly GCF_033978685.3. Classification (NCBI taxonomy): domain Eukaryota; kingdom Metazoa; phylum Chordata; class Actinopteri; order Syngnathiformes; family Syngnathidae; genus Nerophis; species Nerophis lumbriciformis. Next base: position 4,314,116 of record NC_084559.2, on the reverse strand, counting down.
AATTTTGGTTGGCATGGGGTAGGAAGGAGAGGGTGGTGTCAAAGAAGATTGCGAGGTTATGGACTATGGTGGAGGGAATGATGATGGAGCTATCATTATTGTGGAAACAGTTCTGGGTGGCGTAAATAATGAAGTCTGGGCCAATGATTAGGACTTCTTTGGAGAGGGTGGTAACAGTGATGGTTTTGGAGGTTAGGTAAGAGTTGTATGTCGTCGGCGTAATAGTGGAACTGAAGGCCATGGTCATGAAGGATCTATCCAAGGAGATGAATGTAGAGGATAAAAAGAACGGAACCAAGCACCGAGCCCCGGGGAACACCGTGGGTAAAAGAAGTTGTGGCATATTCGCAGTTGTTTATGGAAATGAATGTATGTCTGTCAGAGAGATAGGGTTGGAACTAGGAGAGGGCAGAACCAGTAATGCCAAGGGTGCATTTGAGGCGTGAGATGAGTATGGAATGATTAATGGATTGGAATAAAATTTTGATCCGAACATGTTTGATCGGGTCAGAATATTCCGAATGGCGTGTTTACATGAAACATCTTTAATCCAGTTAGGCTTTTAATTTGATTAATTGTGCCCACGTGCACATAGCTAATGACAGACTCGCGCATTTTTCCCATATGTGGAGCTATTCGCTGACGTCACAACTGGGAAAACGACACAAATTGGACAAACGGCTTGTTGGGAGCAAGTATGAAGGAATGCAAGATTGTTTTATAAATATCTCCACCATGCCTCCATTGTTTGATTTCAGATAATAGGCACTTATGCATATCCCAAATACACAAGTTTTTTTTTTTTTTTTGCATAATAAGTCCCCTCTAAACAGAGGTAGGACAAAGTCAAGTAAGCATTAGAGGGGAAAGAAGGCATTCTGCATCTGGACCTATGTGATTTTAGTTAAGGACCTCTGGGGCAATGTGCAATGCAATATAGCACTTCACAGTATTAGAATATACATTTTTATTTCATTTTATGTTTACAACAACAATTTGTGTTCACTTGTTTGTTTGACTGGAGAGGTTGTCATTTGAATTGTATCTGGATTCCCAATGGTAGTAACCTAAAGGCATGACAAAAACACATTCTAATGATAGACCTCTCCTAGGAAATAGAAAATGTCAGACCCATAGGGGTGTTATATTCTTATTTTCAGTCCTCTCACGTCAACAGGCAGACAGTCAGTGTATGTGTATCACCCCCTTTGTTTCTCCTCTGTATGTTTAAGATGAGTTTAATAATAATAATAATAATGGATTAAATTTAAATAGCGCTTTTCTAGACTCATTCAATGCGCATCACAGATAACTGAGAACACATCATTCATTTACTCCATATTCACATCTTGATGGTGGTAGCCACATCTGCCCTGGGGATGACTGACGGACGTGTGTCTCCAACATTTAGATTAATAAAGTACAAACTTCAAACCTCTGTTTTGAATAAAATACCTCTGTAAATAAAAATGTAGTATTGTACATTGTATACAAATAATCAAGTAAAATATTGAGAGGACTATATGTAACCCTTCTACCGCTCTAGCTTCTAGCTCGGGGTCTTTCTGTGTGGAGTTTGCATGTTCTCCCCATGACTGCGTGGGTTCCCTCCGGGTACTCCGGCTTCCTCCAACCTCCAAAGACATGCACCTGGGGATAGGTTGATTGACAACACTAAATTGTCCCTAGTGTGTGAATGTGAGTGTGAATGTTGTCTGTCTATCTGTGTTGGCCCTGCGATGAGGTGGCGACTTGTCCAGGATGTACCCCGCCTCCCACCTGAATGCAGCTGGGATAGGCTCCAGCCACCCCACGACCTTGAGAGGGACAAGCTGTAGACAATTGATAAATGGATGGTAAGTATAGTCAGTATACTTGGTTAATATTGTATTCAGGTCACGAGATGTAAACGGAGTATTGCTGGCGGTTTTTGGATATTTTTTGGAGTGCTATATGGGCGGGATAGTGTACTTGCATTAGCTGCAATGTTAGTGCATGTGCCTCACAATACAAAGGTCCTGAGTAGTCCTGAGTTCAATCCCGGGCTCGGGATCTTTCTGTGTGGAGTTTGCATGTTCTCCCTGTGACTGCGTGGGTTCCCTCCGGGTACTACGGCTTCCTCCCACCTCAAAAAACATGCACCTGGGGATAGGTTGATTGGCAACACTAAATTGGCTCTAGTGTGTGATTTTGAGTGTGAATGTTGTCTGTCTATCTGTGTTGGCCCTGTGATGAGTACCCCGCCTTCCGCCCGAATGCAGCTGAGATAGGCTCCAGCACCCCCTGCGATCCCAAAAGGGACAAGCGGTAGGAAATGGATGGATGGGTTAGCCACCTCGTACTTGCTGTATTTTACGAATTACAATGCATTAAAAAAGAAAGACGTGTTCTTGTCTTACATTAGGATTGTGAAGAATAGGCACAATTAAAAAAATAAGTGCAGTTACCCTTTAAACACCAGGGATATTACTGTTATTCATGACATGTTCAGTTAAAAGACAACTATTTTTAAAATATCATAGATCTTGAACCAATGGTTTCTAAGGCTAGAGTTTTCTCTTTTCTGGAGATTGCTCTTTACACATATGCATCACTGGGGTAACAAGTGAGCTGTACACAACAGCTTTGGTACGACAAGGCTTTGCAATATCAGAGGGGCCGTAGACATCAATTGGCATAATCACCATCAACATGTGAATGTTGGGCATGACGCTAAAGTGCATCCGGCAGTGGAGGCTCCTCTATGGGGTCTTGGGGCACTAGGAGGTTAACCCCTTTACTACTGTTGCTTTACTGCCTTGGCAAAGGCCTAGTATCTGACTGCCCCCTAGCCAGGGATACGGTGAAGACCTCAACGGTGGAGCAGGCGGAAGACGGTAGATTTAAGAACTACCACAACGGCTGCGATGGTGGATGAAGGCTGCAGCAGAAAAGGGTCCCCAGTCGTCTTGGACTCCATGCCACTGGACCCTGACCTGATTCTGTCAAGGATCGTGTGGTGACTGTCTGTGCACCAGTCTCCCCACGTTAAACAAAGTCACGCACAGGCATCCTCCATAAAGGGATACACTCCTACCAGGAGGATCGTCATACTTGTTCGGGTGACCGCCGATGATGATGAATGTGGAGTAAATGAATGATGTGTTCTTCAGTTCTCTGTGAAGCGTCTTGTGTGTGTCAATGTCAGAGCTTGGTCCACATTGCCGGCAGTAAGTCGGACACGTTTCCAGTGAGGGTTGGACTCCGCCAAGGCTGCCCTTTGTCACCGATTCTGTTCATAACTTTTATGGACAGAATTTCTAGGCGCAGTCAAGGCGTTGAGGGGATCCGGTTTGGTGGCTGCAGGATTAGGTCTCTGCTTTTTGCAGATGATGTGGTCCTGATGGCTTCATTTGGCCAGGATCTTCAGCTCTCACTGGATCGGTTCACAGCCGAGTGTGAAGCGACTGTGATGAGAATCAGCACCTCCAAGTCCGAGTCCATGGTTCTCGCCCGGAAAAGGGTGGAATGCCATCTCCGGGTTGGGGAGGAGACCCTGCCCCAAGTGGAGGAGTTCAAGTACCGAGGAGTCTTGTTCACGAGTGAGGGAAGAGTGGATCATGAGATCGACAGGCGGATCGGTGCGGCGTCTTCAGTAATGCGGACGCTGTATCGATCCGTTGTGGTGAAGAAGGAGCTGAGCCATCCTACAACGTTCCCATCCTCACCTATGGTCATGAGCTTTGGGTCATGACCAAAAGGACAAGATCACGAGTACAAGCGGCCGAAATGAGTTTCCTGCGCCGGGTGGCGGGGCCCTCACTTAGAGATAGGGTGAGAAGCTCTGTCATCCGGAGGAGCCAGATGAGGTGGTTCGGGCATCTGGTCAGGATGCCACCCGAACGCCTCCCTAGGGAGGTGTTTCGGGCACGTCCGACCGGTAGGAGGCCATGGGGAAGACCCAGGACACGTTGGGAAGACTATCCCAACGTGTAAGACTATCCTATAAAATTCAGATGATCAGTCAAACTTGCATATTGTTATAGCCATTTCTTTTTGCTCTGTTGTTCTGTAAATTGTCTTGAGAGTCCATTTCCTCCTTGATTGTCCTAAACACAAGCTAACAATAACAGTGGTTGAAACACATAAATGTTAACATTTTCCAGTGAAATAAAAATGTACATAGCATCTACAAACAACTAATATGATTTAAATTGTAAACATAGTTAAAAAAGAACAAGTATTTGATTTGGTACATTTGCAAACAGCTGAAATTATGTATAAAGCCAACTATAAACCTGCTACCCAAGAATGTACAACAATTCTTCTCAACAAAAGAGGAGAAATATAACCTTACAGGACAATTTAATTTAAAACATGCATGCATGCACAACCCTTAGGACCTTTAGAATATCAGTATGTGGAATTCAATTATGGAATGGATTAATAAGCAAGGAAATCAAACAAAGCAATAATGTGATTTGAACCTTTAAAATTTTATGGGAACTTTAATTGTTGTGGATATGTTTATAGGTCTAATATTTATTATGTATTTCATATGTATTTACTTACTTAGGCAAGGCAACTTTATTTGTATAGCACTTTTCATACACAATGCAGACTCAAAGTGCTTCACAGACAACAAAGTGAAATGAAAGAAAATAAAAGCAACATTAAAATGCAGACAATAAAAATAAAAACAGTGCGGACGTTAAAAGTTAAACGATTAAAAGATTTAGCTGAAAGCTAAGGTGAACATAAACGTTTTCAGTCTAGTTTTAAAAGTAGTCATTGTTGGGGAAAGTCTGACATCTTTAGGAAGTTTTGTTCCAGCTATTTGTTGCATAATGACTGAATAATGCTCTCCCTTGATTTGAGTTTACTCTGGGAACCGCTAACAGATTGGTCTCAGAAGATCTTAGTGATCTAGAGGGCTTATATAGTGGGAGCATGTCAGTGATATACTTCGGCCCTAGACCATGTAGTGATTTATATGTGAGCAGGAGGATTTTGAAATCAATTCTCTGATGTACAGGGAGTCAATGTAAGGATTTAAGAATTGGTGTAATGTGCTCACATTTTTTGGTCTTTTTTAGAACTCTAGCAGCAGCGTTCTGAACCAGCTGTAGCTGCCTGACAGTTTTTTTGGGATCACCTGCAAGGAGACCATTACAATAGTCTAGCCTACTGGTAATAAAGGCATGTACAAGTTTTTCTAAGTCTTGAGCTGACATGAGCCCTCTAAGTCTTGTTACATTTTTGAGGTGATAGTAGGCCGATTTTGTTACTGTCGAAATGTAAATCAGAATCTAAAATAACCCCAATATTTCTGGCTTTATTTGAGGTTTTCAGGGACAGTGATTGAAGGTGTTGGGTGACTTTAAACCTTTCTTTTTTAGCACCAAAAACAATTATCTCAGTTTTATCTTCATTTAGTTGTAGGAAATTTTGGCATATCCAGTGTTTGACTTGCTCAATGCACTGGCACAGAAGATCTATGGGGCGATAGTCATTTGGTGATAGCGCTACATAGATTTGGGTGTCATTGGCATAGCAATGATGGTCAATGTTATTATTTTTGCATGATTTGTCCTAGTGGGAGCATATAGATGTTAAATAAAGTCGGCCCCAAGATTGAACCTTGGGGGACTCCAAACGTTACGTTGGTTGGTTCTGATACAAAGTCACCAATGGAAACAAAATAGTTCCTATCTTGTAGATATGACTTGAACCAGCTTAAAACTGTGCCTGGGATCCCCACCCAGTTTTCCAACCTGTCCAAAAGTATTGAGTGGTCGACAGTGTCAAATGCAGCACTGAGGTCCAATAGCATTAATACTGAAGTTTTGCCAGAGTCTGTGTTTAGACGGATGTCATTTATAACTTTAAGAAGGGCCGTCTCTGTGCTATGAAGAGGTCGAAATCCTGACTGGAAGTTGTTGTGGCAGCCAGTAGAAGCCAAGAAGTGATTTAGTTGTTGGAGGACAACTTTCTAAATTATTTTACTTATGAATGGTAGATTTGAAATTGGTCTGTAGTTGTTGATAACAGAGGCATCTAGGCTCTGCTTTTTTAGAAGAGGTTTAATGACTGCAGTTTTGAAAGCCTTTGGGAAATTGCCCATCCATCCATCCATTTTCCACCGCTTATTCCCTTTGGGGTCGCGGGGGGCGCTGGAGCATATCTCAGCTACAATCGGGCGGAAGGCAGGGTACACCCTGGACAAGTCGCTACCTCATCGCAGGGCCAACACAGATAGACAGACAACATTCACACTCACATTCACACACTAAGGCCAATTTAGTGTTGCCAATCAACCTATCCCCAGGTGCATGTCTTTGGAGGTGGGAGGAAGCCGGAGTACCCGGAGGGAACCCACGCAGTCACGGGGAGAACATGCAAACTCCACACAGAAAGATCCTGAGCCTGGGATTGAACCCAAGACTACTCAGGACCTTCGTATTGTGAGGCAGACGCACAAACCCCTCTTCCACCGTGCTGCCGGAAATTGCCCAATTGAATAGAATTATTAACTACTAGCAATACGTCTGTTGATAGGCAATCAAAAACATTCTTAAAGAAGTTGGTAGGTAAAACATCAAGGCAGCAGGTGGATGACTTTATGATATATTTAATTAATTTACTTATTTATTTATTCACTGTTCTGTTACAAACAGAGGACAAAGAAATGGGATATTCCTTTTTGGATGTGCTATAATGAAACAACTGGAAATATGTGATGCATAAACTATTGCATGCATGTTCGAAATAAACTGAAACTAACTGACTGAGTATTATTATATCTGATCATGCTAGTGTGGTTATGGATATAAATCTTCATCATATCAATCTCGGCAACGGCTACTTAACACTGTTATTCTTAAAGATAATACTTTTATCCATCCATCCTTTTTCTACCGCTTATTCCCTTCGGGGTCGCTGGAGCCTATCTCAGCTAAAATCGGGCGAAAGGCGGCGTACACCCTGGACAAGTCGCCACCTCATCGCAGGGTCAACACAGATAGACAGACAACATTCACACACTAGGGCCAATTTAGTGTTGCCAATCAACCTATCCCCAGGTGCATGTCTTTGGAGGTGGGAGGAAGCCGGAGTACCCGTAGGGAACCCACGCAGTCACGGGGAGAACATGCAAACTCCACACAGAAAGATCCTTCTTTTTTCATAATTCATGGTATTACTTTCTATTAATTCACAACTCAACAGATCATAGCTCAATTTATGGGAGACCTGCAAAGCATATGCAAAAGGTTTGATCATATCATTTTCTACCACTGAGAGGCGCCAAAAATTAGAGAAACTAAGGTCTCTTAAGACTCAACTGTCAGTTAAGGAAAAATCGGCTGTAAATTGTCATCTTACTAAATAAAATGAGATATAACAAACAGAGGTTTTATGAGCATGGATACCCCACCAGGGAAGTGCATCGCATACCTAACTAAAAAAAGATAAGAAACCCAGTGTATGGCAGCATTATGAAGGACGAATGGTATAGTGTACAAAAATAAGATGATAAATGACTGCTTTAAGGAATACTATACACATTTATATACTCCACGGAACAGACAAGTGATGCACCTCAACTAATGGAAGGCTATTTTACACAGATTGATCTCCCAACAATATCAATATCTGTACCTCCACAGACCCCATAGCTGTCTTACATGTGGATTGAAAATTACTTTTTAAAATTCTACCCTTATGTTTGGGGAACATTTTACCTCCTCTAATTAAAGAAGATCAAACTGTTTTGTTTTTTTTAAAGGCAGGAAATAAACTAATAATGTTAGATATCTTTTCAGTGTTATCCAGCCCTTTGAAAAACAATCTATTGGCAGTCTTGTACTCTCTCTGCACACAGAGAAAGCATTTTACAGAGTTTAATTGTCATTCTTATATTACACATTAGAAAAATTTGGATTTGGTAATATTTTTATAAAATGGGTTAGAATTCTATACAGCAGGGGTCACCAACCTTTTTGAAACCAAGAGCTACTTCTTGGGTACTGATTAATGCGAAGGGCTACCAGTTTGATACACACTTAAATAAATTGCCAGAAATAGCCAATTTGCTCAATTTACCTTTAACTCTATGTTATTATTAATAATTAATGATATTTATCTTTGTGGAAACACTGATCATCTTAATGATTTCTCACAATAAATATATATAGAAACTAGGGATGTCCCGATCCGATATTTGGATCGGATCGGCCGCCGATATTTGCCAAAAAATGCGTATCGGCAAGGCATTGGAAAATGCCGATCCAGATCCAGTTAAAAAAAACAACTCAGCTCCGTGTTTTCCAACGCACCTATTTAAATAATACATTCCACTTTTCTGCTGCTCCCTAATTTCCGTTCCGCATTTTCCAGCACACCTTCAACACATCCACAGGTCTGTGGATTCTCACGCAGTTGCTTTTAGCTGCTGGCATTACACGACAGGCTCTTGTCACTCTTTCCTGTGTCTCCCTCTCACAGACAGCAAGCGCACCTTCTTACACACGTCACATACTGTCACGTCATACGTCACATACGTATACGTCATACGTCACATACTGTCACGTCATACGTCACATACGTATACGTCCTCTCCCAGCAGAGAGGTAGCAGCATGGCTAACGTTAGCTGTGATGCTAGCGCAGCCGTGTGACCAACGTTCTCTCTAAGGTGCGCGCTTGTGCAATTGCGCACTGCTCAAACGTCCTCTGCGCATAGCAATTATATGCCACGCATAAAAATCAAATAAAAAAATAAGCGCATAACAATTTTCGACACACGGACACGACAGAGAAAACAGTTTTCGTCATCATTGTTGAAATATTGTAACATCTGTCGAGACGCTTATCTCCATTCGGTGCCACACGTCCACACCATCAAAATGCCGAGGCAAACATTTCCACATCAACACCGTATGAAAAAAATAGTGATTTTTTTAGTTGTGATTTCCTTCTCTGCATGAAAGTTTAAAAGTAGCATATATTAATGCAGTATGAAGAAGAATGTTTTAATGTAGACATGCAAGCCTTGAAAGACAATTTTGAAAATCAAGACTACATTTCCTGAAAATGGGTGCATTTCTACCCTATATTTTAACTTTAGATTTATTCTCATATCAAACTCTTTTGGCTGTCTTTTTGACACTTACATCCGACGCCCCCGTCCACACCCTGGATTATAAATAATGTAAATAATTCAATGTGATTATCTTGTGTGATGACTGTATTATGATGATAGTATATATCTGATAGTATATATCTGTATCATGAATCAATTTAAGTGGACCCCGACTTAAACAAGTTGAAAAACTTATTTGGGTGTTACCATTTAGTAGTCAATTGTACGGAATACGTACTTCACTATGCAACCTACTAATAAAAGTCTCAATCAATCAATCAAAACACATAGAATCATCATACTGATGTGATTATATGCATCAAGTGTTCATTCAAGGCTGAGGCAAAATATCGAGATATATATCGTGTATCGCAATATGGCCTTAAAATATCTCAATATTAAAAAAAGGCCATATCGCCCAGCCCTAGTTTCAATGATGCCATTTCTGTTTGTCATGTCTAATTTTGTCTATTTTGTGTTTATCCTTGAATAAACAGGTCAGTTTCTTGTTACCAACCATTGTGTATTATTCAAACTCCCCTAATTCAGCTGGCTAGTTGTTATCAAGAGTACTAAAACACTTTTCAACATGATTCTGACAACTAAGTAGGCTAAATAACTTTAAACTTTAATACATGCTCGGATAGGCCAGTATCGGTCAGTATCGGTATCGGATCGGAAGTGCAAAAACAATATCGGTATCGGATCGGAAGTGCAAAAACCTGGATCGGGACATCCCTAATAGAAACAGATAAATATCAATATGCAACACTTTATTTTTATATTTTCTCTAAGTCCATATTTTTCAAATTGAACATTTTCAAATGATCACTTCTAAGACAGTCTTGTGAAATCACAATATCCCATTTTAACTAGCTAGCCACTAACATTTTTTAACAAATCATGAATTACTTTGCACCATGTTTGTACAAATAATAACTCATGTAAAATACAAAAGTCAACTCTCAAATTTTTAAATAAATCATGTCACACTTTGAACTGGATACCAAATCTGTTATCTGTTTCTTTGTCAGTTAGTGGGAAGTAGAGATGCGCGGTTTGCGGACACAACCGCGGAGTCCGCGGATTATCCGCGGGTCGGGCGGTTGAAATAAAAAAAAAAAAAAGATTTTATCCGCGGGTCGGGCGGTTGAAATAAAAAAAAATTAGATTTTAAATAGATTCAGGTGGGTGGCAGTTAAACCAATTCGGAAATATATATACATAGTTAAATGTTGTTACCCACATACGAAAAACGAGCAGCACTCTTTGAAACAGGCAATTATTTATCATCAGGCACCTGCAGCACGCCACAACAGAAGAAGAAAAAAAAAAAAGATGGCAACGTGGTACGCGACAAACTAAAAAAGGGAATACTAAAGACCAGGGAAAAAAAAGGCCAGAAAAGTTCAGCGTGGACTCGTTTTTATGAGGTTGTAAATCAGGATGATAGTAATGCTGGCTACGTGATTTGCAAGAGCTGCGACGCTGTTTATGTCTACGACAGTCACAAAACCGGGACATCTAACATGGTGCATCACATTTGTGCAAAACCCCGAACCTCCACAAACACCCTGAGCATGAGCAGTTTCGTCCGCCGTGATCCCAGAAGAGTGCCACAGGATGTTAAAACAAGGCTTACAGATGCATGTGTGAACGCAGCTGCCTGCAGCAGTGTGAGTGGCGCGAGCGCGCTTGGAGGTGCGCTCAGCGCGGCTCCCAGATGATTGCGCACTGGTGTGCGTCTGGGCCGTGACAGCGTGGCACGCATTGAATGTCTCTGCTACATTGGATCAGTCTCCTTTCTTTAACAGGCAAAAGCTTTATAACCTCACTAATGCCTTGCATCGTCTATATTAGATATATAACAACGGGTGGGTGCGGGCGGGTGCGGTTTTGATAAAATATTAGTTCGGGTGGATGGCGGATGGGTGACGACTTTTGTGATGCGGTTGCGGATGAAGTTATTGCCTATCCGCGCATCTCTAGTGGGAAGCCTGGCATTGCATGCTGTTAACTAGTGTGTTGTACTCTGGTGTGTAACTTGACACTGCAACTCTGAGTGAGTCTTGCAGATGTGCATCAGTGAGGCGTGTTCTGTGTTTGTTCTTGATGAAGTTCATGTCAGAAAAGGCTGATTCACAAAGATAAGTTGAACCAAACAGGCTTGCAACCTTCCTAGCTGCTGCGCATACACCACTGTACTTTTCTGTGTCAACAAGGCACCAAAAGTTTGGTGCAGCCTGGTGGGCTTTGAGGTGGAGGTCATTTTGCAGTGTTATAATTTCAATCTCCACCTGTTCAGCATCCAGGCTGAATGTTGCACTTAACTGCTCAGCAATGGATGATATGTCCACGTTCATGAAAGGATTAGAAATGAACGACACACATGGCTCAAGCTGATCCAGGTCACAAAACCTGTTCTCAAACTCTTGCCCAACTTTGTTTATGACCTGAGAGTACTTTTCTGCAACTTTGTCAAAAGCCTCAGATGCAGAAGCATTGTCTTTCAGCACCATATGCACAGAGGGAAAGTGCGGCACTTTTTTTCTCTGTAAATGCCAGATCACTGGTAAGTGCTGCTATTTGAGCTATGTTTAGAACAGGCCAGTGGGCGACTCATCTGGTCCTTACGGGTTACCTGGTGCCTGCGGGCACCGCGTTGTTGACCCCTGCTATACAGTGACCCTAAAACTGCTGTTTTAACTAATAAGCTAAGATCGAAATGCTGTTCTCCACACAGAGGTCCTCTCCTGTTTGCAATGGCCATAGAGCTAGTGGCTGTGGCCATTACAACGGAGCCCTCTATATGTGGCTTACTGGTTGGGAAAATATGTCATAAAATAAGTCTGTATGCTGATGACATGCTTGTGTTTTTATGTGACCCTGAAATCTCAGATCTGGCCCTCCTTAAAATTAATAATGTATTAAGTACATTTTCAGGATATAGGATTAACTTAATTTCTTAATTTCTGTCGACATGACCATACGTCCTCTTTTCACCGGACATGTCCTCTTTTGCGGGGCTGTCCGGGCGGAGTTTCTTAAATGCCTCAATTGTCCGGCATTTTGAGTTAGGGTTGCGTGTATTTTCAATGTACGTTCAGGGTTAAGAAGGGGTTAAAAACAAAACAAATTGTGTGCGCAGCAACATTGGTGAGGGAGGGGCAGAGACAGAGAGAGAGAGAGAGTTATGATAAACGCGCATGCGTCGCCAGGCTCTGCTTTTTATCCATAGATTTATCAGATTTATTTTTTTATTATCTATAGCAGGGGTGTCAAAAGTGTGCCCCGGATATCATTTGCGGCCCACAGCTAATGTTTTAAAGGCCCACGGCACATTCTAAAAATACTATTAAAATAAACAAAACATAACAAAAGTGAAATAAAAACGCTTAAAGGTTAAATGTAATTTAGAAAAAGTTGCAATGTTGACTAATAAAACAAAGCTGTTTTTTTTTCTTTCAAACTGTCATTGCTCAAAACATAATATTGAATCAAAATCAATGTCATTATGAATTATTGACCTATCCAAGGTTCCGATTACTTCACATCAAATATTCCACTAAGAAAAATATTTTTGGTGGAAGATTTTGCAAATTTGGTAAATAAATAACCAAAAATGTATATTTTATTGTTTTCTTACTGTACCGAAAATGAACCGAACCGTGACCTCTAAACCGAGGTACGTACCGAACCGAAATTTTTGTGTACCGTTACACCCCTAATTGGATGTATATATATATATATATATATATATATATATATACATATACATCCAATGAAAAATACTTTAAAAAAATTAGGAAACATTTAAAAATACTTAGTTATATTAATGTGTGTGTAAATGTTTGTCCATTCATATTTATATTTTTATGATGACTGAGTGATTATGATGAGGACAGAAAAGGCACCTTATATTGATATTAACCCTTACTGTACATGTATATGGGGCATTCTACCGAATTAAAGCAAAGTGCTGTCCCGCAACCAAAAAAAGGGTTTATTAAAACACTTAAGTATTCAAACATGCATCTTTACTTACTTTATAGTAGGGTTGTATGGTATACCGGTATTAGTATAGTACTACGATACTAATTAATCATATTCAGTACGATACCGCCTCTGAAAAGTACCGGTCCACCACCCCACCCCGTCTTCGTCACGTCGTGTCATTGCTGGTTTACGAGCAGACGAGCATGTTCGGCAGCGCGCACACACGGAGTACTTACAAGCAGACACAGCGTGTAGACAGAAAAGGGAGAACGGACGCATTTTGGCTTAAAAACTAAAGATAAAGGTGAAGTTATAACACTGAAACGCTCTCAGGAAGAGATGCTTTAAGACATGGCTAGCTAGTTAGCGGCTAACGTCGAGCCCCAATCGGCAGTGTTCTAGCTACTTCTAAATCACTAATGCTCGCCTCCATGGCGACAAATAAAGTAAGTTTCTTACAAGTATCGTCTCTGCAGGACGAGGAATAGCTAAACATGCTTCACTACACACCGTAGCTCACCGGCGTCACAATGTAAACAAACGCCATTGGTGGATCTACACCTGACATCCACTGTAATGATACCAAGTACAGGACCGTATCTAGTCGATATTACTATGATTACGTCGATATTTTTTGGCATTACAACATCTTCTTTTGTTGTTTTTTTTATTTATATTATGTTTATAAACTCAGGAAATACATCCCTGGACACATGAGGACTTTGAATATGACCAATGTATGATCATGTAACTACTTGGTATTGGATTGATACCCAAATTTGTGGTATCATCCAAAACTAATGTAAAGCATCCAAATAACAGAAGAATAAGTGATTATTACATTTTAACAGAAGTGTAGATAGAACATGTTAAAATAAAAAATAAGTATATATTAACAGTAAATGAACAAGTAGATTAATAATTCATTTTCTACCACTTGTCCTTAATAATGTTGACAAAATAATAGAATGATAAATGACACAATATGTTACTGCATATGTCAGCAGCTATATTAGGAGCCTTTGTTTGCTTACTTACTAATAAAAGACAAGTTGTCTAGTATGTTCACTATTTTATTTAAGGACAAACTTGTAATAAGAAACATATGTTTAATGTACCCTAAGATTTTTTGTTAAAATAAAGTCAATAATGCAATTTTTCGTGGTCCCGTTTATTTAGAAAAGTATCAAAAAGTACCAAAAAGTATCGAAATAATTTTGGTACCGGTACTAAAATATTGTTATCGTGACAACACTACGTCATAGTATGATTTGTTTAAACCCATGGCATGAATTGAGATAGTGATAAGATAAATAAATACAAAACCATCTTTTATAGGGTGCATTCTACTGAGAAGTAGCTGTCCCCAATCGTTTCACACATTTAAATGTGTGAAAATACCGCTTAAAACATTTAAGATTTGTTTCAATGGTATAATTTAAAATATCTTTATGATTAAGTGGAAAACAACTGAAGGAGGAGGAAGAAAAGAACTGCAAAAAAAAAGTGACGGTGCTGCACACACAAATGACATAGCTCGACAAAATATGACGTAAAAGTTGCAAACAGGTCGCATTGCCGTTTAAACTGCAGTCACATTTGAAAAGGTCAGATTCCAAACGGATTTGGACTACCTACTGACTTGGTCCAATATGAAATGTGGAGGGCGGCGTGGTCTGCGGGCCTGCCGCTGAGCAGGGTGTGTAAGGACCGGCCTCGAAGCCAGCGGCAGGTGAGTAGATTGCCCAGCTGGGGCTTGTTAGCTAATCAACTGTCGCCCTTATTAGCACCAGCCAGAACGAGACACGTTGTTGGAGTTGGAGTTGGAGTGGGAGTTGGAGCGAGAGAGAGACTCAAAACAAGGACTGAAAAGTTGCAGAGCAATGTGCACGAATAAAACAATTGTCAAACCTGACTACCGGGCTCACTAGAGGATCTGTCGTGATCAGGGGAACCCACGGGAGGGCAACTTCCACATGATACAAAAATATTAGAATTTAAGCACTTTGGAGCATTTCAACTGGCAAAAATGATCCAATCTGATTTGGTGTCCAGTGCAAACGGAGCCAAAGTATTTATTGCACATTAGTTTTCAGAAGTCTGACAGTAATATGAAGTGTGTTTTTCTTCTCCGAATACTGAATAAATCCACTTTTTACCACTTGTCCCTCTCAGGGTCGCGGGGGGGGTTGTAGCCTATCCCAGCTGCACTCGGGCGAAAGGCAAGGTACACCCTGGACAAGTCGTCACCTCATGGAAGGGCCAACACAGATTGCCAATCAACCTATCCCCAGGTGCATGTCCTTGGAGGTGGGAGGAAGCCGGAGTACCCGGAGAGAGCCCACACAGTCACGGGAAAAAACATGCAAACTCCACACAGAAAGACCCAGAGCTCGGGAATGGAACCTATAGAACCTTCTGTCTGTTAGGCTGGAGCGCTAACCTCTGCCACACCATGATGCCACTGAATACTGAACCCACGTGGGTAATTCGGGCTGCCAGGCGCGTATGTAGAAGAGCAGAGAGAAAATGGAAAAAAGACAGGCTGCATGTGTCCTTTGCCATTTTTAAAGAAAGCCTGTTTTCCTTTCAGATGACTGTAAAAGCAGAAATGAATATATATCTATCTCAGATTATATCTTCTAACTGTAACAACCCCAGAGTTCTGTTTAAAACTATTAACACTGTCATTGATGCTCCCAAATCTGCTGGTTTTGATGCTTCTTTTGAATTCTGTGAAAATTGTCTCCATTTTTTCACTGACAAAATTGTGTCAACTAGAGCCAGTCTATCTCAGCCTTCATATGACCCTTCTGTTCCCCTGCATTTCTCTTCTGTTTTCCATCAGTTTGAGCCGGTGTCCTTTTCTTTTTTAAGTGACACAGTTAGTCGTATGAAGCCCTCTGGTTCTCCTGCAGATGCCCTCCCACCTCGCCTGTTTAAGGAGGTACTTGCTACTATTGGATCAAGTGTCCTTAACATTATCAATAGTAGCCTCTCTTCTGGAATAGTTCCAGTAGAGTTTAAACATGCAGTGGTACGACCTCTACTTAAAAAACCCAGCCTCGACCCCTCTCTCCTCTCTAACTTCAGACCTATCTCTAATCTTCCATACATTTCCAAAATATTAGAGAAGGTTGTCTACAGTCAGTTGCTGCCCTTCTTAGAGGATAATGGTATCACTGAGCTGTTCCAGTCCGGTTTTAAAGCCCTCCACAGCACAGAGTCAGCGCTTCTAAAAGTTTTTAACGATATCCTCCTGTCCACTGATTCTGGTAAATATGTTGTCCTGGTGCTTTTAGATCTGTCTGCTGCGTTCGACACCGTCGACCACGCCACCTTAATCACTCGTCTTGAGAACTGTGTGGGCATTAAGGGCGCCGCCCTCAACTGGTTCCGGTCGTACCTAACCGACAGGAGTTTTTGTGTAAAAGTAGACAGTTTTATGTCGTCCACAGCTCCTTTACCACATGGGGTCCCCCAGGGTTCAATCCTTGCCCCAATTTTATTTGCGCTTTACCTTCTCCCCCTTGGTTCTATTTTTAGGAAGTACAGTATTGCATTTCATTTTTATGCCGATGATTGCCAGATTTATTTTCCCATGGCACAAAATAACACGGTTCAAAGTCTTATTGACTGCCTGCACGACATCAAAGTCTGGCTTTCAGCTAACTTCCTGAGCCTAAATGAAGACAAAACAGAAGTTATGTTGTTCGGTCCAAGTCGCTCTCCCTCCCCCAACGTTGACCTCGGCACTCTGACCCCGTATCTCAGCGACTCTGTCACAAACCTGGGGGTAAAGTTTGACTCAGATTTTAAATTCGAAAAACAAATCAGCAGCGTCGTTCAAAAAAGCTTTTATCAATTACGCCAAATAGCGAAAGTGAAACCGCTTTTATCAAGACATGATCTTGAGAAATTAATCCACGCTTTTATCTCGACTCGTCTTGATTACTGTAATGCCCTGTATGTTGGCATTAGCCAGGCCTCCCTCGCCCGCCTGCAGCTCGTACAGAACTCTGCTGCTCGTCTGCTAACACAGACCCGCAGACGTGAGCACATCACCCCTATTTTAGCGTCCCTTCACTGGCTCCCTGTGCGTTACCGAATACATTTTAAACTCCTTTTATTTGTTTTTAAATGTCTAAACAACCTCGCGCCAACCTATCTCTCCGACCTCCTTCAGCCTTACTGCCCCACCCGATCCTTAAGATCAGCCGATCAGCTGCTGTTGACGGTCCCTGACACAAGGCTGAAGCTTAGAGGTGACAGAGCTTTCGCCGTTGCTGCTCCCAAGCTCTGGAACGACCTACCCCTGAGTGTTAGACAAGCCTCCTCTCTTCCTGTTTTTAAATCTCTCTTAAAAACATACTTTTATTCCATGGCTTTTAACACTGAGTGATATCCATCCTGCAATGGCGCCCCATAATACACCTGCTGTGATCCTGTTTTTATGTTTTTATGTTTTTATTAATTCTATTTTAATTATTTATTTTTTATCATGTTCTGTTTGTGTTGTGTTGTGTTTGCTCGGTACTCGTTTTATCTTTTAACCTGCTCATTGTACAGCACTTTGGCTACCCCTGTGGTAAATTTTAAATGTGCTTTATAAATAAAGTTGATTTGATTTGATTTGATTTGATTATTTTCAACTGATATTAACAGCTTTCTCCAAAAATAAATTATTTTATTGACAACAAAACATAAATGTTTGCAATATTTCCAACATCAAGCATGTTGGAAATTAATATTAAACATTAAGGTTGAGGGAATATGATACAACCTTGCAAACAAAATACTGGTCACTACCGAAACACTCGGTGTTTACAGAGAAAATAAAGCATATTGCGTTATCAACTAAAATATTATGATACTGATTGGTTAAATGTATATTCAGTTTCATAAATATGCATTTTAAAAAGAAAGATTGCATGTTGATTTTGAATAATTTAATATGTCAAAGAAAATTCATTTTTATGGATTTTATTTGGAAAAAACAATAATTATTTAAAAAAAATAATCTTTACACAAGGTAAACATAACATAATAGACGTAGCATAATAGTTGGTTTTCTACACCAAAATTAATATATTTGTTATTCAACTTAAACTTATTGTGTGAATGCTTTAAAGCATTCAAACATCCATCCATCCATCCATTTTCTACCGCTTATTCCCTTTGGAGTCGCGGGGGGCGCTGGAGCCTATCTCAGCTACAATCGGGCGGAAGGCGGGGTACACCCTGGACAAGTCGCCACCTCATCGCAGGGCCAACACAGATAGACAGACAACATTCACACTCACATTCACACACTAGGGCCAATTTAGTGTTGCCAATCAACTTATCCCCAGGTGCATCAAACATGTTTTTTATTATCATTATTCTCCAGATTTTGGCCCGCTCTACCTTCCACATTTTTCACCCGATTCAAACCGTTCCAACTTCAAACTGTTCAGCCTATTCGGGAATTGCGGGCTTTCCCTTGACAAATTCCAAAATTTCCCAGATTTCCCAGAATTCCAGGTTTTCCGGGACATTTTTCCCATTCAAAATGATTTGGACATTTTTCAAACTTTGACCATTTCCACATTTTCCAACCTTTTCAAACCATTCCACCTTCAACACATTCCACCATTCTGGAAATTCCAAAGTAAACCGAAACCTCTAAACCGAGGTACGTACCGAACCGAAATTTTTGTGTACCGTTACACCTCTAAGGGCCACTGATCTATACTGCGTGTATCTATAGCAGTGGTTCTTAACCTTGTTGGAGGTACCGAACCCCACCAGTTTCATATGCGCATTCACCGAACCCTTCTATAGTGAAAAATATTTTTTTTATTTTTTTTTCAAATTCAAGAAAGTTATATGTCTTTTTTACTGGTGCTCAAAATGAACCGTGCATGAAGATCATCTTGTTCAAAAAACAAAACCAACGCAGTGCATGAACTCACAACAAATTACACACCTTACCATGAATTGATTGACGTGGACCCCGACTTAAACAAGTTGAAAAACGTATTCGGGTGTTGTCATTTAGTGGTCAATTGCACGGAATATGTACTGTACTGTGTAAACTGTACTGTGTTATATAATGTATTCTCTTCCTTTGCAATCTACTAGTAAAAGTTTCAATCGATCAATCAAACAACCTGCAAATCAGATGTAAAATTAGAGGGAACATTGTTTGGGGGTATCCATAATACGCCGATAGGGAGAAGTTTTTATTTACACGATAAATCGGATGTGTCTTTACCTCCGTGGCGGAGGCTCCGCCGAACCACTGAGGCCGACTCACCGAACCCCTAGGGTTTGATCGAACCCAGGTTAAGAACCACTGGACTATAACAATGGGACCCATGGCACTCAGCATCAAGGGTTGGAATTGGGGGTTAAATCACCAAAAATTATTACCGGGCGCGGCCACCGCTGCTGCCCACTCCTCCCCTCACCTCCCAGGGGATGAACAAGGGGATGGGTCAAATACAGAGGACAAATGTCACCACACCTAGTGTGTGTGTGACAATCATTGGTACTTTAACTTTACTTAACTCATGCTTGCCAACCCTCCCGAATTTCCGGGAGACTCCCGAATTTCAGTGCCTCACCCGAAAATCTCCCGGGACAACAATTCTCCCGAATTTCTACCGATTTCCAGCCGGACTTAACGCACGCCCCCTCCAAGTCCGTGCGGACCTGAGTGAGGACAGCCTGTCGTCACGTCCGCTTGGCCAACCAAAAAGTAACCACAGAACACTATACCCTATAGTGTTCTGTGGTTACTTTTTGGTTGGCCAACGGTTTACGTTGTATTGCGCACCCTGGCGGCAAGTGTGGGAGTCGGTTCTGAAGTATGAAGTAAAGAGACGTAACTTCATCACCTCGCCTGGTTATTGACTCCAACCCAGAATATTACACAGCCCACACCTATGCTCCTTCAAAGGCTGTGCTACTGGCTGCAAAGCATTGCACTTTCAAATACAACAATGAGTAGAGGAGTGTTATGTGTGTATATGTGTAAATAAATTAACACTGAAATTAAAGTATGTCTTTTATATATATATATATATATATATATATATATATATATATATATATATATATATATATATATATATATATATATAAATATATATATATATATATATATATATATATATATACACAAATATAGCTAGAATTCACTGAAAGTCAAGTATTTATTTTATATATATATATATATATATATATATATATATATATATATATGAAATACTTGAATTTAAGTGAATTCTAGCTATACATTTTCTCCTCCCCCTTAACCCCCCCAATCTCTCGAATTTGGAGGTCTCAAGGTTGGCAAGTAACTTAACTTAATTATTGCGAGGTTCTACCACCTGTTGATTGTTAACGCTTGTTAGCGACATGAGCCATGGAACACGTACAGTCGTGGTCAAAAGTTGACATACACTTGTAAAGAACATAATGTCTGGGCTGTCTTGAGTTTCCCAATAATTTCTACAACTCTTATTTTTTGTGAGTAATTGGAGCACATACTTGTTGGTCACAAAAAACATATATATATATATATATTTCATATATACAAATATGAAATACTTGAATTTCAGTGAATTCTAGCTATACATTTTCTCCTTTCTCCTCTTTCATATATATATATATATATATATATATATATATATATATATATATATATATATATATATAGCCCTGCGATGAGGTGGCGACTTGTCCAGGGTGTACCCCGCCTTCCGCCCGATTGTAGCTGAGATAGGCTCCAGCGCCCCCCGCGACCCCAAAGGGAATAAGCGGTAGAAAATGGATGGATGGATGGATATATATATATATATATATATATATATATATATATATATATATATATATATATATATATATATATATATATATATATATATATGTATCAGTGACGTGTGGTCACTGGAGGCAGGTGAGGCGGGGCCTCACCTGCCATCATGGAAAGAAAAAAAATGTAAAAAGAAAAAAAATTTATTAAATTGTCATATGTATTCAGTGATTATACTATAAAGTTATTTTCCATTTAACTTCACCAGTTTTAGATGATGTTTTATTCAAAATCGCTGAATTTTCACATTTGCCGTTCAAATACTGAGAAGAGACGGTGCGGTGATCAGCAGCCAGTTGAGGCACGTCACTCAGTGCCTCAACATGGATTGCAGACTCGGCTAACTGCTGGCCTGCTGTGCAGTGAGACCGTATTGCTATATGAATTATATTATACATTTCCATAGTTTAGTTAGCTGAGGTATATAATGTACAGTGTATTTTGTCAACAACTGTATGTGTGTAAAGTATTTCTTGTGCTGAGCAATCATAAAACTGCTGCAAAGACGCACTGTGTGAGGCTCGCAGTAATCCCGCCTCCTGGTGCCGGTTAATGCACGCCCGCCGCAGAATGCACCCCCCGACGGGAGCGCCACACCAACCAAAGCCCACACCCAAACCCTCCACGTGCAAGACCGAATCCACCCAAAAAAAGTCACTTAACAAGAAGCCAAAAAGTGCAAAAACAACAATGCTCGCGCCAGAGGAGCCGTGAACGACTGCAGGGACACAACATTAGATACACCTGCAGACTGCAGCACTGATTTCATATTTCATTCATTCACAACTCCTCCAACACCAACACCACTGTTCCCGCACTTATAAGTAAAGGTAAGACCATAATAACGTTTTTTTAATTAAATGTGCTTTTTTGTGTGCTACAGTTTGTATGTGTAAAGTTAAAGTTAAGTTAAAGTACCAATGATTGTCACACACACACTAGGTGTAATGAAATTTGTCCTCTGCATTTGACCCATCCCCTTGATCACCCCCTGGGAGGTGAGGGGAGCAGTGGGCAGCAGCGGCGCCGCGCCCGGGAATCATTTTTGGTGATTAAACCCTCAATTCCAACCCTTGATGCTGAGTGCCAAGCAGGGAAGAATGCTGGTATGAGCTTTTAAACATAACCCGTTAACTGCTGCCAATCAAATGGTAAATGAGATACTCTTTAGGGTTCGTATGTTTGTAAATCTGACTGTGATGAAGTCAGTGCCTCACCAGCCATCAACCTCACCGCACGTCACTGATATGTATATATATATATATATATATATATATATATATATATATATATATATATATATATATATATATATATATATATATATATATTAGAGATGCGCGGTTTGCGGACACAACCGCGGAGTCCGCGGATTATCCGCGGGTCGGGCGGTTGAAATAAAAAAAAATTAGATTTTATCCGCGGGTCGGGTCGGGCGGTTGAAATTAAAAAAAATTAGATTTTAAATAGATTCAGGCGGGTGGCAGTTAAACCAATTCGGAAATATATATACATAGTTAAATGTTGTTACCCACATACGAAAAACGAGCAGGCACCTGCAGCATATGCCACAACAGAAGAAGAAGAAAAAAAAAAAGAGATGGACACTTTTACGGAGCGGAGAAGGGACGCCTCGCCGGGGTCCGGGACCGAGGCCCCTTCCCCCGAGAGGGCCCCACCGGGAGCCGTAGCTGAGGTGATCTGCGAGAAGGGCCCGACGCACGTCCAGGGTCACCACCGCGCCCACCGCACCGACACCCCGCCTCGTCCGCCTTCGCCGCGGCCGGCGTCACGCGCAGCAGGTAAGCAGCTTACCTGCCCGCCACCCCCGTGGCCGGGGGCTCGTAACAGGGGTCACTCCGCGCGCTCCGCCCGCGCAGCTTACCTGCCCGCCACCCCCGTTGCCGGGGGCGCGTAACAGGGGTCACTCCGCGCGCAGTGCGCTCACGAAAGGGGTGGGGCTCACCCTGGTGAGCCGAGTGGGCCACTTTTGGTAAGCAGAAGTGGCGCTGCGGGATGAACCGAAAGCCGGGTTAAGGCGCCCGATGCCGACGCTCATCAGACCCCAGAAAAGGTGTTGGTTGATATAGACAGCAGGACGGTGGCCATGGAAGTCGGAACCCGCTAAGGAGTGTGTAACAACCCACCTGCCGAATCAACTAGCCCTGAAAATGGATGGCGCTGGAGCGTCGGGCCCATATCCGGCCGTCGCCGGCAGCGAGAGCCGCGAGGGCTAGGCCGCGACGAGTAGGATGGCCGCCGCGGTGCGCGCTGAAGCCTCGGGCGCGAGGGACATCGCACCTCCACGCGCTTGGAGGTGCGCTCAGCGCGGCTCCCAGATGATTGCGCACTGGTGTGCGTCTGGGCCGTGACAGCGTGGCACGCATTGATCATGTCTCTGCTGCATTGGATCAGTCTCCTTTCTTTAACAGGCAAAAGCTTTATAACCTCACTAATGCCTTGCATTGTCTATATTAGATATATAACAACGGGCGGGTGCGAGTTTGATTAAATGTTAGTCGGGTGGATGGCGGATGGTTGACGACTTTTGTGATGCGGTTGCGGATGAAATAATTGCCTATCCGCGCATCTCTAATATATATATATATGAAATACTTGAATTTCAGTGAATTATAGCTATAAATTTTCTCCTCCCCCTTAGCCCCCCCTCCAATCTCCTGAATTTGGAGGTCTCAAGGTTGGCAAGTATGACTTAACTTAACTTTTAAACCAGCAGATTTGCTCACATTTCAGTAGACCCATAATAAATTCATAAAAGAACCAAACTTCATGAATGTTTTTTGTGACCAACAAGTATGTGCTCCAATCACTCTGTCGCCAAAAAAACAAGAGTTGTAGAAATGATTGGAAAGTCAAGAAAGACATTATGTTCTTTACAAGTGTATGTCAACTTTTGACCACGACTGTACGTGTTCCATGGCTCATGTCGCTAACACGCGTTAACAGTCAACAGGTGGTAGAACCTCGCAATAAGAACGAAACACCGATTTAAAAAGTGAAAACGCTTTGTTTTCGAATCCCAAAGTCAATATATATTACTCCGCTAAGACGCTTTTTTTTTTTACGAGTTGTATCTCCGAGCAAAGTGGACGAGGAAGTGATGAACATGTCACCTACCTCGGTGTTGGCAGACGTTCGCCGCTGAAGAAACGACGGTGCGGATAAAAGTAGTCGAAAATCAAAAAAACAATTAAGAAGACGTCCTTCTGGACTGATGTTCCGCGGCTTCTATCTACCGCACGTCGTGACAGAAGCCGTGTATAAAAATGAGATATCTCCGGGGATGACGCCGCGCACAGCGGGTGCGCTGGGCACTGACGTCACTGAGGTAATGGCGTCAATTAAAGTGTGTAATGTGAGTATTAGCAGTGGCGGTTCTAGATTAAATGGCTGCCTGGGCGAGAACAGCCATACATATCCCCACTAACACTATTATATGTCATCTGTCTCCATATTGTGCTTGTTATATATCACATGCCCCCCCTTGTCTCTCTCTCTCTCTCTCTCACTCTCTCTGGTTTCTGTCGAGGACAAACACGACGCACACCTTAATTGTTAGAAATCCCACTGTTCATATTAACAACCTCTTAAGGCCCAAGCTGTTTGTTTACATGTTTTTTTTTCATTTCTATTCGCTATTTGGGCTTTCATCCATCCATCCATCTTCTTCCGCTTATCCGAGGTCGGGTCGCGGGGGCAGCAGCCTAAGCAGGGAAACCCAGACTTCCCTCTCCCCAGCCACTTCGTCCAGCTCCCGAGGCGTTCCCAGACTAGCCGGGAGACATAGTCTACCCGACGTGTCCTGGGTCTTCCCCATGGTCTCCTACCGGTCTGACACCTAGGGAGGCGTTCGGGTGGCATCCTGACCAGATGCCCGAACCACCTCATCTGGCTCCTCTCCATGTGGAGGAGCAGCGATGTTCTCCCGAAATGTGTTTGTCATTCTTGTTTGGTGTGGGTTCACAGTGTGGCGCATATTTGTAACAGTGTTAAAGTTGTTTATACGGCCACCCTCAGTGTGACCTGTATGGCTGTTGACCAAGAATGCTTGCATTCGCTTGTGTGTGTGAAAAGCCGTAGATATTATGTGACTGGGCCGGCATGCAAAGGCAGTGCCTTTAAGGTTTATTGGCACTCTGTACTTCTCCCTACGTCCGAGTACACAGCGGCGTTTTAAAAAGTCATACATTTTACTTTTTGAAACCGATACCGATAATTTCCGATATTACATTTTAAAGCATTTGTCGGCCAATAATATCGGCAGTCCGATATTATCGGACAACTGCCGATATTATCGGCCATCCCAAATTTTTTAACTTTTTTTTCCAAATTCCATTGTATGTTCTACTCTTCTGACACCACCAGATGGCAGTATAAGTGTCCATATGTCAGAATAAGAACCTAATTCAGTAGTGTACACAATTTTGGAAATAAAAGCTAAAAGGTGCTGTCCACGCATGTGGCCACTAAGGCCTTTAGAGGTTTTAAACTGTCATGTCTGTGTAATCATGTTTTGTTTTAAGTCATGTTTTGTTTAGTTTCTGGCTTTTCACTCCCTTGTCTTGTTTGCATGATTACCCATTAGTTTCACCTGTTCCACGTTTGGACTCATTGTGCACTCTTGTTTGTCACCATAGCAACCATTAGTTTTCACCTGTCACGTCACGCACCCGTTTCACGTTTTGAGTCACGCACCTGTTTTCGTTAATCATGTCTGTGTTATTTAAGCTTTTCATTTTCTGTTGTTCGTCCTGACGACCTCACCACATTTATGCTCTGTCCATGCCTGATACTTCTTTCCATGTCAATCCCTCAAGCAACTATTTCTGTCCAAGCCAAGTAAGTTTTTGTTCCATGTTTATAGTCTTTTTGGTTTCATAGTTTGTTCTCCGCCATTGTGCGTGTATTTTGTTTGTACTTTTTTGCTATAGTCTTTTGGTTTCATAGTTTATTCTCCGCCTCTGTGCGCGCTTTTTGTTTATTCCTTTTTTTTGATAAATATAAATAAATCATGTACCTTCATTCCCGTCTCGCCCGTGCCAACTTTCCGTTGCATCCCGGAAAAGCAAACACCCAAGACCAAGTCATGACATAAACATGCTTCACTGATGAGAGTCCAGCCCCTCTCGAGAGTAAGTCGGACCCGTTTCCAGTGAGGGTTGGACTCGGCCAAGGCTGCCCTTTGTCACAGATTCTGTTCATAATTTTTATGGACAGAATTTCTAGGCGCAGTCAAGGCGTTGAGGGGATCCGGTTTGGTGGCTGCAGGACTAGGTCTCTGCTTTTTGCAGATGATGTGGTCCTGATGGCTTCATCTGGCCAGGATCTTCAGCTCTCACAGGATCGGTTTGCAGCTGAGTGTGAAGCGACTGGGATGAGAATCAGCACCTCCAAGTCCGAGTCCATGGTTCTTGCCCGGGAAAGGGTGGAGTGCCATCTCCGGGTTGGAGAGGAGATCTTGCCCCATGTGGAGGAGTTGAAGTACCTCGGAGTCTTGTTCACGAGTGAGGGAAGAGTGCATCGTGAGATCGACAGGCGGATCGGTGCGACGTCTTCAGTAATGCGGACGCTGTATCGATCCGTTGTGGTGAAGAAGGAGCTGAGCCGGAAGGCAAAGCTCTCAATTTACCGGTCGATCTACGTTCCCATCCTCACCCATGATCATGAGCTTTGGGTTATGACCGAAAGGACAAGATCACAGGTACAAGCGTCCGAAATGAGTTTCCTCCGTTTTCCTCCGAAAATTTGCGTCATCCTTTGATAGTAGGCTAATATAGCTAATATAGACACTTACATCATGTGTTGCCTTCATTATAACACTTATATAAGGCTTTTGATTTTTTGCGGCTCCAGGCAGATTTTTATTTTTGTATTTTTGGTCCAATATGGCTCTTTCAACATTTTGCGTTGCCGACCCCTGGTCTAGCTAAAATCCATAACAATCAATCAATGTTTATTTATATAGCCCTAAATCACAAGTGTCTCAAAGGGCTGCACAAGCCACAACGACATCCTCGGTTCAGAGCCCACATAAGGGCAAGGAAAAACTCACAACCCAGTGGGACGTCGATGTCAATCAATCAATCAATTCCTTTATTGTCATTGTCATAATAACACTTAAGTCATACATGTCAACGAGATTTTGTTTGAGCTTTGTCCAGCGGCATAGAAACTGCATTGAAGTGCAGGTTGACCATAGTTTACAGTTTAGCATTGATAGGAAGATGGCGAATAGAGGGACGTGGGGGTGGGAACAGTCGGATGTCTGATGGGTGTTACGTTGATGTTGCAGCAATGCAATGTCCAGAGCACAATTATTGAGGTGGTGAAGAGTGAGGTAATAAGATCTTCCGGGGCAGCAAAGGGGAAGGCTGTTCATTTAGCAATCGCACAGCCTGGGGATACAGACTGTGAGACATTCTGGTGGTCCTGGCGTGAATCTATCTATACCTCCTTCCAGAGGGTAGCAGGTTGAAGAGGCCATGTGCTGGGTGGTATCTGTCCTTCAGGATGTTGTGTACTCGCTTTAGGCAGCGAGTTGTGTACATGGCACTCATCTCTGGGAGTATCGTCCTTGTAATTTTCCCCGCCGCTTTAACCACTCGCTGGAATGACTATGAGAAACCTTGGAGAGGACCCTCTAGGGTAGACTGGATGCAATGGACGTCGAGTTGGTCTAGGATAATATTATGAAAGTCCAGTCTATAGTGATTCTAACATAATAGTGAGAGTCCAGTCCATAGTGGGGCCAGCCGGAGACCATCCCGAGCGGAGACAGGTCAGCAGCGCAGAGATGTCCCCAACTGATGCACAGGCGAGCGGTCCGACTTTGGACAGCCAGCACTTCATCCATGGCCACCGGACCTGTGCCCGAAGAGGAGAAAAGAAAAGAAACGGCAGATCAACTGGTCTACAAATGGGGGCTATTTAAAGGCTAGAGTATACAAATGAGTTTTAAGATAGGACTTAAATGCTTCTACTGAGGTAGCATCTCTAACTGTTACCGGGAGGGCATTCCAGAGTACTGGAGGCCGAATAGAAAACGCTCTATAGCCCGCAGACTTTTTTTGGGCTCTGGAAATCACTAATAAGCCAGAGTTCTTTGAACGCAGATTTCTTGCCGGGACATATGGTACAATACAATCAGCAAGATAGGATGGAGCTAGACCGTGTAGTATTTTATACGTAAGTAGTAAAACCTTAAAGTCACATCTTAAGTGCACAGGAAGCCAGTGCAGGTGAGCCAGTATAGGTATGTATATATGTATATAAAGGTATATACAGAATAGGCGTAATATGATCAAACTTTATTGTTTTTGTCAAAAGTCTAGCAGCCGTATTTTATACCAGCTGTAACCTTTCAATGCTAGATATAGGGAGACCCGAAAATAATACGTTACAGTAATCAAGACGAGACGTAACGAATGCATGAATAATGATCTCAGCGTCGCTAGTGGACAAAATGGAACGAATTTTAGCGATATTACGGAGATGAAAGAAGGCCGTTTTAGTTGACAGTGTGTGACTCAAACGAGAGAGTTGGGTCGAAGATAATACCCAGATTCTTTACCGAGTCGCCTTGTGTAATTGTTTGGTTGTCAAATGTTAAGGCGGTATTATTAAATAGATGCCGGTGTCTAGAAGGACCGATAATCAGCATTTCCGTTTTCTTGGCGTTGAGTTGCAAACCCAACGCCAAGAAAACAATGGCCAGACAGTCTGAAGAGATCAAAATACAACAGACTGGTCTGAGAGAGTTAAAGGGGAACATTATCACCAGACCTATGTAAGCGTCAATATATACCTTGATGTTGCAGAAAAAAGACCATATATTTTTTTAACCGATTTCCGAACTCTAAATGGGTGAATTTTGGTGAATTGAACGCCTTTCTAATATTCGCTCTCGGAGCGATGACGTCACAACGTGGCGTCACATCGGGAAGCAATCCGCCATTTTCTCAAACACCGAGTCAAATCAGCTCTGTTATTTTCTGTTTTTTGGACTGTTTTCCGTACCTTGGAGACATCATGCCTCGTCGGTGTGTTGTCGGAGGGCGTAACAACACGAACAGGGACGGATTCAAGTTGCACCAGTGGCCCAAAGATGCGAAAGTGGCAAGAAATTGGACGTTTGTTCCGCACACTTTACCGACGAAAGCTATGCTACGACAGAGATGGCAAGAATGTGTGGATATCCTGCGACACTCAAAGCAGATGCATTTCCAACGATAAAGTCAAAGAAATCTTCCGCCAGACCCCCATTGAATCTGCCGGAGTGTGTGAGCTATTCAGGGACAAAGGACCTCGGTAGCACGGCAAGCAATGGCGGCAGTTCCCGCAGACGAGCGAGCTAAACGCCCTATCGACCCTAGCTTCCCTGGCCTGCTGACATCAACTCCAAAACTGGACAGATCAGCTTTCAGGAAAAGAGTGCGGATGAGGGTATGTCTACAGAATATATTAATTGATGAAAATTGGGCTGTCTGCACTCTCAAAGTGCATGTTGTTGCCAAATGTATTTCATATGCTGTAAACCTAGTTCATAGTTGTTAGTTTCCTTTAATGCCAAACAAACATACCAATCGTTGGTTAGAAGGCGATCGCCGAATTCGTCCTCGTTTTCTCCCGTGTCGCTGGCTGTCGTGTCGTTGTCGTCGGTTTCGCTTGCATACGGTTCAAACCGATATGGCTCAATAGCTTCAGTTTCTTCTTCAATTTCGTTTCCGCTACCTGCCTCCACACTACAGCCATCCGTTTCAATACATTCGTAATCTGTTGAATCGCTTAAGCCGCTGAAATCCGAGTCTGAATCCGAGCTAATGTCGCTATAGCTTGCTGTTCTTTCCGCCATGTTTGTTTGTGTTGGCTTCACTATGTGACATCACAGGAAAATGGACGGGTGTTTATTACGATGGTTAAAATCAGGCACTTTGAAGCTTTTTTTAGGGATATTGCGTGATGGGTAAAATTTTGAAAAAATCTTCGAAAAATATAATAAGCCACCGGGAACTGATTTTCAATGGTTTTAACCATTCTGAAATTGTGGTACTGTTCCCCTTTAAGCACCAGTAAAACAGCTATGGATGCTATGCATTTTAATAAGGGGAAACAGAACAAATTCAAAAGCAAAAAAACAGACTCAGGGACAGAACCAAAACTGGACACCAGATAAGCAGGTGCAGAACATCACCCTCTTTACCCAGGCTCACAGTGCCACAGCTGTGGTAAACGTGGCCACTTCAGCAAAGTCTGCAGATCAAGCAAAAATGTGCGCAAGGTTGCAAAAGATGATAAAAACATGACTATAGTGAGTGTGAGGTCATCATTTTGGTCAGAGGTTTGGATCATGTTTTTACCATATTCTTTAGAACCGATCCAAAGCGAGCCTGCAAATGTATATGACAGTGAACATGAACGGTTTGTTTACAGCCATAGTACAATTCATATGCGACTCACTCAGGCATTAAGAGCACAGAGAAATGATGCATACAAACAGAAATATGTGTATTTATGCACACTGCATGCCTCGGTGTAATTAGAAGCAATTCCATTCATTGTCAGACGCTGAAGTGCAGCATTGAAGTGTTTGTCTAATTAGCTGGATGCAACAAACCTTGCACACTCACACGTTTGGTGCGAACATTAAAAAAAAAAAATAAATGCAACTTTATTGTCATTATTTGTCATTAAGCATTTGTCATGTTTCCTTGTTCCGCAGTCAGAAAGAGGTAGGAGTGTCTGCACTGAGAGGCAGAGATGTGGAGAGGCGTCAGATTGGTGGAATATTCACATCCTATACATTTTCATGAGAGATTTAGCACTCACGTTTAGATTTAGATTAAGATTTAAAGGCCTACTGAAACGAACTCTCTTTAAGAAGGGGAACCGGAGGGTGTGTTCCAACTATCGTGGGATCAGGTGTACTGGAGAGGAGGCTACGCCGGATAGTCGAACCTCGGATTCAGGAGGAACAGTGTGGTTTTCGTCCTGGTCGTGGAACTGTGGACCAGCTCTATACTCTCGGCAGGGTCCTTGAGGGTGCATGGGAGTTTGCCCAACCAGTCTACATGTGCTTTGTGGACTTGGAGAAGGCTTTCGACCGTGTACCCCGGGAAGTCCTGTGGGGAGTGCTCAGAGAATATGGGGTAACGGACTTTCTTATTGTGGCAGTTCGCTCCCTGTATAATCAGTGTCAGAGCTTGGTCCGCATTGCCGGCAGTAAGTCGGACACGTTTCCAGTGAGGGTTGGACTCCGCCAAGGCTGCCCTTTGTCACCGATTCTGTTCATAACCTTTATGGACAGAATTTCTAGGTGCAGTCAGGGCGTTGAGGGGATCTGGTTTGGTGGCTGCAGGATTAGGTCACTGCTATTTGCAGATGATGTGGTCCTGATGGCTTCCTCCGGCCAAGATCTTCAGCTCTCACTGGATCGGTTCGCAGCCGAGTGTGAAGCGACTGGGATGGGAATCAGCACCTCCAAGTCCGAGTCCATGGTTCTCTCCCGGAAAAGGGTGGAGTGCCATCTCCGGGTTGGGGAGGAGATCTTGCCCCAAGTGGAGGAGTTCAAGTACCTCGGAGTCTTGTTCACGAGTGGGGGAGGAGTGGATCGTGAGATCGACAGGCGGATCGGTGCGGCATCTTCAGTAATGCGGACGCTGTATCGATCCGTTGTGGTGAAGAAGGAGCTGAGCCGGAAGGCAAAGCTCTCGATTTACCGGTCGATCTACGTTCCCATCCTCACCTATGGTCATGAGCTTTGGGTCATGAACGAAAGGACGAGATCACGGGTACAAGCGGCCGAAATGAGTTTCCTCCGCCGAGTGGCGGGGCTCTCCCTTAGAGATAGGGTGAGAAGCTCTGTCATTCGGGGGGCGCTCAAAGCAAGGCCGCTGCTCCTCCACATCGAGAGGAGCCAGATGAGGTGGTTCGGGCATCTGGTCAGGATGCCACCCGAACGCCTCCCTAGGAAGGTGTTTCGGGCATGTCCGACCGGTAGGAGGCCACGGTGAAGACCCAGGACACGCTGGGAAGACTATCTCTCCCGGCTGGCCTGGGAACGCCTCGGGATCCCCCGGGAGGAGCTGGACGAAGTGGTTGGGGAGAGGGAAGTCTGGGCTTCCCTGCTTAAGCTGCTGCCCCCGCGACCCGACCTCGGATAAGCGGAAGAAGATGGATGGATGGATGGATGGCCTACTGAAACCCACTACTACCGACCACGGAGTCTGATAGTTTATATATCAATGATGAAATCTTAACATTGCAACACATGCCAATACGGCCGGGTTAACTTACTAAAGTGCAATTTTAAATTTTGCGCGGAATGTCCTGCTGAAAACGTCTCGGTATGATGACGTCACGGATTGTAGAGGACATTTTGGGACAGCATGGTGGCCAGCTATTAAGTCGTCTGTTTTCATCGCAAAATTCCACAGTATTCTGGACATCTGTGTTGGTGAATCTTTTGCAATTTGTTCAATGAACAATGGAGACAGCAAAGAAGAAAGCTGTAGGTGGGAAGCGGTGTATTGCGGCAGGTGTTGTGCCGGATAACGCACCCACCGCCGTAGAATGCACCCCTTGACTGTTGTGCCGGATAACACAGCCGGTGTTTCATTGTTTACATTCCCGGAAGATGACAGTCAAGCTTTACCATTGGCCTGTGGAGAACTGGGACAACAGAGACTCTTACCAGGAGGACTTTGAGTTGGATGCGCAGACGCGGTACCGTGAGTACGCATGCAGCTGCGGCTTCCAAACATTTGATCGCTTGCCCGTACGTGCGTGCCGCTATGTGCATGTCACGTACGTAACTTTGGGGAAATATATGTGCTGTATGAACTTTGGGGAGGTGAACAGTACTTTGGGCTGTGGGATTGAGTGTGTTGTGCAGGTGTTTGAGTTGTATTGGAGCAATGCCCAGCCCAATCAGCAGGTGCCCCGCGATCACGGTTCCAATTAGGTAGATGTCTTTCACGTCCTCGATGGAAAGGACTGAGAGGCACATGATTCTCCATTTATCCCAGGAATCTCTCACGTACCCCGCAGCCAGGCTCCGCCGAACCTCTTTTCCTCGTCGAAAAGATTTGGTCAATTGCGTCGAGAGTCCAGCTGATCATTTCCATGTCTGATGTTTAGATTTGAGGACAACGCAAAGAAAGAGGCTTCAAAAAAGTTCAGACAAGACAAAACAAAGAGAGCAAGCTGGGAGAAGAAGGCAGCGGAAAAAAATGCGACCGCCCTCACCAGAGGCAAGACAGAAAGAAAATAAAAAAATTACTATATAAGAGACAAAAATATGAGAAAAACAGGAAGCCACAAAGCAAAAACTTAGTTCAACACGGAGAGTTGAAAAAACATAAGCGAACGTACATTGACCCAGCAACTTTAGGCTGGGAGAAACCAAAATATAAAGGTGTAGTGATTAGGAGCAGAAGCAGGTAAGGACACTAATCACCAAACGGAAAACAGGTGTGATCATCTCGTGTCCGCGGCAACCAAAAGTAAACAAAAGGAAAGAGGGTAAAGAAGGGAAACAGACTTAAACGTAAGACAAAAGTTACTAAACATAAATCAAGATATGACCCGGGCAACGGGTCATGACATTGTGTGTACTGAATCACATACAAACCTGATAGCACATGCAAAGCTAATCTACAAAACTTGCGGCAAGTGGGTTGCGTCTGTTAAGTGAGCAGAATAAGGTGTGCAATCCATTTTGCATCTGTCTTTTAGGGGTGTGCCTTAAATCTACCTTAAATGGTGATCCAATATGCATCCAGATACATGGGTTATGAGTAAGGATGTATACCAAGTGCCTGTAATTATTGGTGTTAGAATTATTATGTGAAGGTTATCACACAACTTTAGTATGCTTAAAGTCCGTTGCTATAGTTATTAGCTATTGTGCTCAAGCTGTACTTTTTCTATCTGTGCAAGGACAAAACTTCTTGTCTGAGGGGTGGCCTCAGCTGCAGATGTTATCTTTGTTTTAGCCCGCTAACAGCCAAGGACTTCAAGGCCCTCAACGAGGATAAGACGACAGCACGCAGACGAAGCAGAGACAAGGCGAAATCACTAGGCCCCAGCACATTCCGTAACGTATTGTGCGTACTGGAGCTGCTTTGCATGATATGTGTGACCACTCCTTTTAGAGGCGGCCTCAGTGATGTTGACTGGGGAACTCCTGAATAAATAGAGCGACGCGGGAGCTGTACTTTAGGTCGTAGGGCGAGACTGTGACTAAGTGTGCAGCTCCATGCGTGCTCCTCATGAGCTAAATTGCACTCTGTCTCTGCATGATTCCTTGCTTCTTGTCTGTTTAATATATGTCATCAGTGTTTGAACCTGACAATTGGTACTGGTTAGGTCAGTCTATGAGAACCGTGAAGATTCTGGACTAACGATACTGCTAATCGGTATTTTTTTTTTTATCCTGCTGATTGACTTAAATATGATACGCTGTCACATTCAGTTCAGCTGCTGTCGCTACGGGTTAAAATCAGCTTTGAATAATGACAAATAAAGAAGCAACACCACACACGAGTTTGTAAGACGACAATAATCCACGCATACTGTGTCAGTTTGAAGTAAACGCACTTTACTCACGACGAGTCACGACCGCGTTTTATCAACCGTACTCCTAACGATACATTAATCCACAGAATAATATTAACCCTTGTGTGGTGTTCGGGTCTGTGGGACCCGTTTTCATTTTTTTTATTAAAAGAAAAATGATACAATTAATTAATTTTTCAAACTGAGACTCACTGATTTTGGCTCATTTTCTGTGAAGAACATATATCAGAATACATATTTAATGACCACACACCATACACCCTCCCCTACACATTTCTATTACATATAAGATGTCGGGGTCCACTGGACCCGGGGCTAACAGAAGTGTGGAAATTGATGTTCTGTGTACCACACACACACACACACACACACACACACACACACACACACACACACACACACACACACACACACACACACACACACACACAGCAGGCCTAGACAGGAGGAGGACAGAGTGTAGGGACACAGAACATCAGAGGGTCAAATGTGCGAGAAAATGAGAGCAGACAGTGTTGACAAACAATGTTGCAACCTTGTGTGGGAACCGCACGTGCAGAAACACAAAATAAGAATCCCTGTGGGATGCAGAAACTGGCAGAGAAATTTTTCCCTTCAACGTTCATATTGTTGTTACTCAGCCAGCGTTTGTGGGTCTGATGGACCCGTTGCATTTTGTGGCTTTTAATGCCTCACAATCAAACACTTTTATGTTTAAATACTGAACAGATGTTTATTGGGATAAGGTAAACATCTGTTCAGTGTTTTAACATAAAAGTGTTTGATTGTGAGGCATTAATAGCCACAAAATGCAACGGGTCCATCAGACCCACAAACGCTGGCTGAGTAACAACAATATGAACATTACACAAGGGTTAATCCACTCAAAAAACTGAAAAGTTCATGTAATGTAATAATCTATATACTGGAGTTGCCTTGAAGCAACATAGCATCAACTGTGACTGACAGGTCTCTGGTTGCCGTCTGACATCACTCCATTGCGCTTTGTTTGCGGGTCAATAAACACATCTTGCTGAAATGTGTTTCAGTTAGTTCTGCCTCTTGACCACAAACTGGACGATCCAGCATTATATTTGCTCACTGAGCCTTTTATATATATATATATATATATATATATAAAATCCACACATACATCGTGTTGCGTTTTGGACCAGTTGTTCCTCCCAGGGAATTCAAGTCACAAGTCGCTCCCAAGCTCTTTACGACACTTAAAGCTGAGTTGAAAAACCACCAGAGACAGAATAGGTATTTTGTAATATATTGGCAAAGCTTTGCAGATATACATTTGAGACCAGTCCAGCATAGAACATTCTATCGCGCCGCCAAAATGGTCTGTCTTCCCGACCCCAAAACCCTCTCTCCTCTCTCCTCTCTCTAGTCAAAACACATGCGAGTCAAAACACATTCCAAAGAATTCAAGGTTAACACACACAGTTTACTTGCAGAGAAACAGAAAGAGAATAAATGGAAAACACAAGCTGTTTTCAAATATGACTATGAAAGAAAATAAGTAACATGTAAAATTTGGATATATGTAAATATCTGCCTCCGACAATCGGTAGCTGGTAACACTCAATATCGCTTCCGGTCTGTCACTCAAATACATCTTTGTGCAACATAAACACAAATAAAAACTTGTTACAAAGTGCACACCCACAGAACATGCTAATTGATTGTATTGATTTATGTGATGTTTTAGATATATCATGTAAAAGGTATGTTCTCTGCACATGAATGCCATATATTTAAATACCATTTCCTGCCGAGTGTAATTGTAATGAATAGAAACAGAATGGTGGATCTCTGTGCTCTTTACAAGAAGATGACATAACTGCATTCCACACCTGGGGACGGCGTGGCGCGGTCGGGAGAGTGGCCGTGCCAGCAACCTGAGAGTTCCTGGTTCGATCCCCAGCTTCTATCAACCTAGTCACGTTCATTGTGTCCTTGAGCAAGACACTTCACCCTTGCTCCTGATGGGTCGTGGTTATGGCCTTGCATGGCAGCTCCCGCCATCAGTGTGTGTGAATGTGTGTGTGAAATGTGTGTGTGTACTTAAAGGGGAACATTATCACAATTTCAGAAAGGGTTAAAATCATTAAAAATCAGTTCCCAGTGGCTTATTTTATTTAAGTTTTTTTCAAAATTTTACCCATCACGCAATATCCCTAAAAAAAGCTTCAAAGTGCCTGATTTTAACCATCGTTATATACACCCGTCCATTTTCCTGTGACGTCACATAGTGATGCCAACACAAACAAACATGGCGCATAGAACAGCAAGCTATAGCGACATTAGCTCGGATTCAGACTCGGATTTCAGCGGCTTAAGCGATTCAACAGATTACGCATGTATTGAAACGGATGGTTGTAGTGTGGAGGCAGGTAGCGAAAACGAAATTGAAGAAGAAACTGAAGCTATTGAGCCATATCGGTTTGAACCGTATGCAAGCGAAACCGACGAAAACGACACGACAGCCAGCGACACGGGAGAAAGCGAGGACGAATTCGCCGATCGCCTTCTAACCAACGATGGGTATGTGTTTGTTTGGCATTAAAGGAAACTAACAACTATGAACTAGGTTTACAGCATATGAAATACATTTGGCAACAACATGCACTTTGAGAGTGCAGACAGCCCAATTTTCATCAATTAATATATTCTGTAGACATACCCTCATCCGCGCTCTTTTCCTGAAAGCTGATCTGTCCAGTTTTGGAGTTGATGTCAGCAGGCCAGGGAAGCTAGGGTCGATATTCTTCTCTTGATCATCTTCAGTGGCATAAAAGACGGTGTAAGCCAAGACATCCAGGGGGTTTAGCTCGCTCGTCTGCGGGAACAAACTGCCGCCATTGCTTGCCGTGCTAGCGAGGCCCTTTGTCCCTGAATATCTCACACACTCCGGCAGATTCAATGGGGTCTGGCGGCAGATTTCCTTGACTTTATCGTTGGAAATGCATCTGCTTTGAGTGTCGCAGGATATCCACACATTCTTGCCATCTCTGTCGTAGCATAGCTTTCGTCGGTAAAGTGTGCAGAACAAACGTCCAATTTCTTGCCACTTTCGCATCTTTGGGCCACTGGTGCAACTTGAATCCGTCCCTGTTCGTGTTGTTACACCCTCCGACAACACACCGACGAGGCATGATGTCTCCAAGGTACGGAAAACAGTCGAAAAAAACGGAAAATAACAGAGCTGATTTGACTCGGTGTTTGAGAAAATGGCGGATTGCTTCCCGATGTGACGTCACAACGAGAGCGAATAATAGAAAGGCTTTTAATTCGCCAAAATTCACCCATTTAGAGTTCGGAAATCGGTTAAAAAAATATATGGTCTTTTTTCTGCAACATCAAGGTATATATTGACGCTTACATAGGTCTGGTGATAATGTTCCCCTTTAATAATTTTCGTCCCATTTCAAATCTGCCATTCATCTCAAAAATCCTTGAAAAAACTGTCTCCTCCCAACTTCACTCCTACCTACAGTTAAATAACCTATATGAACAATTCCAGTCTGGTTTCCACCCCCTGCACAGCA
Organism: Nerophis lumbriciformis; assembly: GCF_033978685.3. Taxonomy (NCBI): domain Eukaryota; kingdom Metazoa; phylum Chordata; class Actinopteri; order Syngnathiformes; family Syngnathidae; genus Nerophis; species Nerophis lumbriciformis. Next base: position 4,275,983 of record NC_084559.2, on the reverse strand, counting down.
CTGAAACAGCACTTGTAATAATCACAAACGATCTCCTCCTGGCAGCTGATTCTGGTCTTCTCGCTATCCTAATCCTCTTAGATCTCACTGCAGCCTTTGACACCATTTCACACACTGACCTCCTCCTTAGATTGCACAGTATTGGCATCACAAGCACACCCCTTCACTGGTTTAGATCATATCTCTCCGACCGCACTCAGTTTGTTCAACTCCGTTCATTCAAATCCCCTCCGTCTCCCGTTTCCTCTGGTGTGCCCCAGGGCTCTGTTCTTGGTCCCCTGCTTTATATCATTTACATTCTTCCCCTTGGCAATAGAGTTGTATCATTATTTTTTTTCTAACTTGAACACACTTCCTTGTGGTCTACATAACATGTAATGGTGGTTCTTTGGTCAAAATGTTGCATAGATGATGTTTTACGGATCATCTTCAAGCCGCTTTCTGACGGTCGTTCCAGATGCGCCGTTTTGTAGGCGGTCTTATTTACGTGGCTCACCTTCGACAGCGTCTTCTCCCCGTCATCTTTGTTGTAGCGGTGTAGCGTGCAAGGACGGGAGTGGAAGAAGTGTCAAAAGATGGAGCTAACTGTTTTAATGGCATTCAGACTTTACTTCAATCAATAACGGAGCAGCATCTCCTCATCCGGAAACAACAACAACACCGGAAATGTGTCCAGTGAAAAACCGTCCGATCGGAACTCTCTAATAACTAAAGTTCCTTGGGTGAATAATGTAAACTCACTACACCGGTATGTTTTAGCGCTTTCATGGCGAGTTTACTGACAGATGTAAGTAAGAACTTTACACTACTTTATATTAGAAATGGCAACAGCGGAGAGGATGAATGTCCCATAACAAGAAGATAGAGAAAAAGAAGAAGCTTATCGACTACGGTGTCGGCACGGACTACAAAGGCCATACTTGCCAACCTTGAGACCTCCGATTTCGGGGGGTGGGGGGCGTGGTCGGGGGTGGGGCGTGGTCAGGGGCCTGGTTAAGAGGGGAGGAGTATATTTACAGCTAGAATTCACCAAGTCAAGTATTTCATATATGTATATATATATATATATATATATATATATATATATATATATATATATATATATATATATATATATATACACATATGTATATATATATATATATATATATATACATATATATATATATACACATATATAAGAAATACTTGACTTTCAGTGAATTCCAGCTATCATCCATCCATTTTCTACCGCTTGAATTCTAGCTATATATATATTTATTTTATTATATATATATATATATATATATATATATATATATATATATATATATATATATATATATACATATATATATATATATATATATATCCATTTTCTACCACTTGAATTCTAGCTATATATATATATTTATTTTATTTTATATATATATATATATATATATATATATATATATATATATATATATATATATATATATATATATATATATATATATATATATATGTAAGAAATACTTGAATTTCAGTGTTCATTTATTTACACATATACACACACATAACACTCATCTACTCATTGTTGAGTTAAGGGTTGAATTGTCCATCCTTGTTCTATTCTCTGTCACTAATTTTCTAACCATGCTGAACACCCTCTCTGGTGATGCATTCTGCTTCGTCTCCTTGTTGTGTGCGCAGTTGTGCACTGCACTCTCTAAAAGCCCTAGATGTTATTGTCACATATGCATGCACAGTAGATGGCAGTATTGTCCTGTTTAAGAGTGTCACAACATTGCTGTTTACGGCAGACGAACTGCTTATGGTAGACGAAAACGTGACTGCTGTTGTTGTGTGTTGTTGCCGCGCTGGGAGGACGTTAATGAAACTGCCTAACAATAAACCCACATAAGAAACCAAGAACTCGCCCTCCATCATTCTACAGTTATAACGTCATTGGGCAGGCACGCTGTTTATATTGTGGGAAAGCGGACGTGAAAACAGGTCAGGTCCGCATGGACCTGGAGGGGGCGTGGCCTCTAGCTCCGCCGGAATTTCGGTAGATTTTCGGGAGAAAATTTGTTCCGGGAGGTTTTTGGGAGAGGCGCTGAATTCCGGGAGTCTCCTGGAAAAGGGTTGGCAAGTATGACAAAGGCGGACCTGTGCAATTTTTCAGGAATTATGCAGATCCCAAATACAGATCAGCAGATACCAGAAGGTAAGAAAGGTAGCTTTTGCATAATATGGCGAAACAAAACGCCAGATAATATGTCTTACCTTATACACACACCATAATAATACTCCTATGTTGAAGCACAGTACAATCCATCAAGCAGTGTGGCTTCATAGCTTACCAAAGTCGTACTAAAACATTTTGATAGCTTTTTGAGCGCCGTGTGTAATGTTCCATATTTTCAATGGAACATATAAAATGTTGGTGTTGTTTACTTGAGTCATATTGCCATCACAGTACAGCCTCCACTTATCTCTTATGTGTGACTGCCATCTACTAGTCACACTTATCATTACACCATGTACCAAATAAAATAGCTCCGAAGTGGGTAAGCTCAACCAAACGTATTCCTTACATTACGCGCACCGGGTTATAAGGCGCACTGTTGAGTTTTGAAGGGGAAAAAATGATTTTAAGTGCGCCTTATAGTCCGTAAAATATGGTATTTAATATTTTTAGCCACTGTAACATTACACACAGTTTGAACAGTGACACTGTGTTTGAATATTTCATTAAGTGACGCTTAGGCATGCCACTAGATGCAGCCTGCCTCCCACCACTGGTACATGTACCACAGTTTGAGAATCTCTAATCTACACCACAAGGAAGTGTGTTAAATGTAGATTAGAAGCATCAAAAAACCCCTTCCTCCGCCAACCACAGGAAAACAAAAACGCACCAGCAAGGAGTAAACAAGGTTTTTAGTTGGTCTGCAATATCTTTTGTATTGGTGTGTGGCTTCGGTTGTTGTTGCTGATTGTACAATTGCTAATCAGCTGGAAATCACGGGATAAGTGGTACACAGGATGAGCGCATTGCACAGCGTGACATGGCCTTACCAGTTTATTCTGGAGCGGTGAAGGGACACTTCCATTGTGTCTCAATCATCATGAAAAGAAGTACAGAACTGGGGGCGGAAAAAAGACTGCGTTGTTGTTCCACTGCACAAAAAAATACAAATAAAATGCCGCCCTCAACAAGTATGTAAAAACAAATAAACAAAAGTATGGTAAGAAAATGGCATGGCAGTGCAAAAGTACACAAAATTAACTAATTGTGTTATGTAAGTCAAAAACGCAACTATTACTTTGTGTTACTTAACCCTTGTGTAATGTTCATATTGTTGTTACTCAGCCAGCGTTTGTGGGTCTGATGGACCCGTTGCATTTGCCTCACAATCAAACACTTTTATGTTGAAATACTGAACAGATGTTTATTGGGATAAGGTAACATCTGTTCAGTATTTTAACATAAAAGTGTTTGATTGTGAGGCATTAAAAGCCACAATATGCAACGGGTCCATCAGACCCACAAACGCTGGCTGAGTAACAACAATATAAACATTACACAAGGGTTAAGTAACACAAAGTAATAGTTGCGTTTTTGACTTACATAACACAATTAGTTCATATTGTTGTTACTCAGCCAGCGTTTGTGGGTCTGATGGACCCGTTGCATTTGCCTCACAATCAAACACTTTTATGTTGAAATACTGAACAGATGTTTATTGGGATAAGGTAAACATCTGTTCAGTATTTTAACATAAAAGTGTTTGATTGTGAGGCATTAAAAGCCACAAAATGCAACGGGTCCATCAGACCCACAAACGCTGGCTGAGTAACAACAATATGAACGTTGCACGGAAAAATGTCTCTGCCAGTTTCTGCGTCCCACAGGGATTCTTCTTTTGTGTTTCTGCACCTGCGGTTCCCACACAAGGTTGCGACATTGTTTGTCAACACTGTCTGCTCTCATTTTCTCGCACATTTGCACCCTCTGATGTTCCGTGTACCTACACTCTGTCATCCTCCTGTCTCGGCCTGCTGTGTGTGTGTGTGTGTGTGTGTGTGTGTGTGTGTGTGTGTGTGTGTGTGTGTGTGTGTGCGTGTGCACTTGTCTCACCATCCTTGTGTGGACATGCACTTGACAAACCACCCTTTCTGTGAGGACCATTTGACTTGTGAGGACATTTGCCTGGTCCTCACAACTACAGAAGTCAAATATTTTTTTTTACTTTGTGTGTTTTGCATTCTGAAGTGAGGTTGCAACTCTCTACTCCCATCTAGTGCTAGATATATTTTTTTCATCATTCTAGCTATAGTGGAAAGGGGGGCCCTCGAAACCTACTAACCAAACGTGGGTCCACACAAAGTAGGCAAGACATGTATGTGCGTGTGTGTGTGTGTGTTTGTGTGTGTGTGGGGGGCGGTGGGGGTGTGTGTGTTCGCATGTGGTACGCAGAACATCAATTTCCACAAATCTATTAGCCCCGAGTCCAATGGACCCGGACATCTTATATGTAATAGAAATGTGTAGGGGGGGTGTATGGTGTGTGGTCATTAAATATGTATTCTGATATATGTTCTTCACAGAAAATGAGCCAAAGTCAGTGAGTCTCAGTTTGAAAAATTAATTAATTGTATCATTTTTCTTTTAATAAAAAATGAAAACGGGTCCCACAGACCCGAACACCACACAAGGGTTATTAATACATCTACGTGGAACAGATTTGAGATTTGAATCTGAAAGGGGCTTTTTGCAACTTACTCAAAGTAGAGAGAAGTTATACCGAAACTACAACGAAAACATCAAAGGCTAACTTATGCTACTTTTAGTAGTAATAATTTTAGAACAGTGTTTGAAGAGAAGAATCCGTTCATGGTACAGTGGTTCAAATGTTTAGAGGGTTAATGGAAATGAAAGTTAATTGAAAAGATGTTACAGCTAAGGATCGTTCAAACCTTCGAAAGGGGGGTGTGGTGTACTCTTATTACCTGGGTTTGAACAGATTAATGGTATGCGCCACACCATCATGGGGCACAGTGGGACCAATGAGGGGCGATCCCGGCAGTGTTGTGAAATATCGTTGTAAGAGCTTGAGTAAAAGTTTATCGGCGCAAATTCAGAGTCTTCCTTGCCTCAAAATTAAAACGCAACAAGTACCACCTCAGAAACCACCATAATGATCAACAATAAAAAATACAGCATAGTGGGTCTAATTATTCATTAAAAACAAGGCACATGTTTTATTTAACACATTTATGTGACATGTTTGGCCACACAGTTTGAACAGTAAGACTGTGTTTGAATATTTAATTAAGTGATTATTTCGCATACCACGAGACGGAGCCTGTGTACACTCGTACAGACAAACAACCAGTCATGCATTTTAGGTTAATCAAGGTTTATTTCGTTTTTATGTTGGTTTGTTTAATGATCTGTACAAAATGCTAAAAATAACCACAATGTATCAACGGTTATACCATAATTGCAATAGTTATTTTGTTCTAGGAAACCTCTAACGATGACGCACATGATAAGTAGCGTTCTTGAGCAAATTTTTACGGGTAGCACATTTTCTCGGAACAAACTAATGTATTGATCATGAATTATAGATGGAATATTTTCATAGCTAAGTATAGCATGCTAAGTAGCGTTGGTTAGCACATTTTTATGGGTAGCACATTTTCTCAGAACAATCATGAATTATAGATAGAATAGTTTCATAGCTACAGCATACAAAGCCTGTTCATGACCTTTTTCAGAACATAACGAGAGCCATCTTAACATATACCGTATTTTTTCGGACTATAAGTCCCAGTTTTTTTCATAGTTGGGCCGGGGGTGCGACTTATACTCAGGAGCGACTTATGTGTGAAATTATTAACACAAACATATCAAATAATATTATTTATCTCATTCACGTAAGACTATACTATAAGGTCTATTCAGGTGTACTGGAGAGGAGGCTACGCCGGATAGTTGAACCTCGGATTCAGGAGGAACAGTGTGGTTTTCGTCCTGGTCGTGGAATTGTGGACCAGCTCTATACTCTCGGCAGGGTCCTTGAGGGTGCATGGGAGTTTGCCCAACCAGTCTACATGTGCTTTGTGGACTTGGAGAAGGCATTCGACCGTGTCCCTCGGGAAGTCCTGTGGGGAGTGCTGAGAGAGTATGGGGTTTCGGACTGTCTGATTGTGGCGGTCCGCTCCCTGTATGATCAGTGTCAGAGCTTGGTTCGCATTGCCGGCAGTAAGTCGGACACGTTTCCGGTGAGGGTTGGACTCCGCCAAGGCTGCCCTTTGTCACCGATTCTGTTCATAACTTTTATGGACAGAATTTCTAGGCGCAGTCAAGGCGTTGAGGGGATCCGGTTTGGTGGCTGCAGGATTAGGTCTCTGCTTTTTGCAGATGATTTGGTCCTGATGGCTTCATCTGACCAGGATCTTCAGCTCTCACTGGATCGGTTCGCAGCTGAGTGTGAAGCGACTGGGATGAGAATCAGCACCTCCAAGTCCGAGTCCATGGTTCTCGCCCGGAAAAGGGTGGAGTGCCATCTCCGGGTTGGGGAGGAGATCTTGCCCCAAGTGGAGGAGTTCAAGTACCTTGGAGTCTTGTTCACGAGTGAGGGAAGAGTGGATCGTGAGATCGACAGGCGGATCGGTGCGGCGTCTTCAGTAATGCGGACGCTGTATCGATCCGTTGTGGTGAAGAAGGAGCTGAGCCGGAAGGCAAAGCTCTCAATTTACCGGTCGATCTACGTTCCCATCCTCACCTATGGTCATGAGCTTTGGGTTATGACCGAAAGGACAAGATCACGGGTACAAGCGGCCGAAATGAGTTTCCTCCGCCGGGTGGCGGGGCTCTCCCTTAGAGATAGGGTGAGAAGCTCTGTCATCCGGGGGGAGCTCAAAGTAAAGCCGCTGCTCCTCCACATCGAGAGGAGCCAGATGAGGTGGTTCGGGCATCTGGTCAGGATGCCACCCGAGCGCCTCCCTAAGGAGGTGTTTAGGGCATGTCCGACCGGTAGGAGGCCACGAGGAAGACCCAGGACACGTTGGGAAGACTATGTCTCCCGGCTGGCCTGGGAACGCCTCGGGTTCCCCCGGGAGGAGCTGGACGAAGTGGCTGAGGAGAGGGAAGTCTGGGCTTCCCTGCTTAGGCTGCTGCCCCCGCGACCCGACCTCGGATAAGCGGAAGAAGATGGATGGATGGATGGACGTAAGAGACTAGACGTATAAGATGTCACGTTCAAACACTGAGGACATCTATTAAACAAGACAAAAGGCAATGAATCAAACAGAGACAGAATTCAATTTGGACTCAATATTGAGGAGAGACATGGCCACTGCACTCTCTGTACAGTCCTGCACCACGCTCTGACGAAGAAGGTTTTCGTCTCCTCATTTATTCAGATGTTCAATGTTCACGCACCAACACATGTCACAGCAGGAATGGGAAGTATGTAAAACAGTCATTGTTTTCGGTCGCTTTGAAGACCAAGAAGTGGGATTTCTCGGGCTTGGGCTCTTCCTGGATCCAGCTGGGGCAGGTGTTGGAGGACAATGGATAACCCCTCCCGTCTCCTGACCACAGGGACTTCAAGAGGGCAGCGGGTCGTAAACAGCGTTGACCTCGGTTACCAAATAGTTGGAAGAGAGTTTGTGAAATACTTCAGAGAGAGTTCGTTTAACACTTCAAAGAGAGTTCCTCTGGAAGTTGAGCAGATCCTGCCATCTGTCCGTGTTGAAATCACAGTGGCGTTTCACGAGCATTCTTCCTCTTGTTAGGCCTCGAAAGACAGCATTCATAATACAACGTTTCTTTTGTGATAACTTACAAACAATTATTCCAACAATAAGATTTCATGAGATTTAGCGATTAGGAGTGACAGATTGTTTGGTAAACGTATAGCATGTTCTATATGTTATAGTTATTTGAATGACTCTTACCATAATATGTTACGTTAACATACCAGTTGGTTATTTATGCCTCATATAACGTACACTTATTCAGCCTGTTGTTCACTATTCTTTATTTATTTTAAATTGCCTTTCAAATGTCTATTCTTGGTGTTGGCTTTTATCAAATACATTTCCCCAAAAAATGCGACTTATACTCCAGTGCGACTTATATATGTTTTTTTCCTTCTTTATTATGCATTTTCAGCAGGTGCGACTTATACTCCGAAAAATACGGTAAGTCACATTTACACTCTTTTAATGCAGTATAGTAATCAATCAATCAATCAATCAATCAATGTTTATTTATATAGCCCTAAATCACGAGTGTCTCAAAGGGCTGCACAAGCCACAACGACATCCTCGGCTCAGTTCCCACATCAGGGCAAGGAAAAACTCAACCCAATGGGATGACTATGAGAAACCTTGGAGGGGACCGCAGATGTGGGGATCTCGGTGCGATGGACGTCGAGTGGATCTAGCATAATATTGTGAGAGTCCAGTCCATAGTGGATCTAACATAATAGTGTGAGAGTCCAGTCCATAGTGGATCTAACATAATATTGTGAGAGTCCAGTCCATAGTGGATCTAACATAATAGTGTGAGTCCAGTCCATAGTGGATCTAACATAATAGTGGGAGTCCAGTCCATAGTGGGGCCAGTAAGAGACCATCTTGAGTGGAGACAAGTCAGCAGCGCAGAGACGTCCCCAACGGATGCACAGATGAGTGGTCCACCCTGGGTCCCGATTTTGGACAGCTAGCGGATCATCTGTGGTCACCGAATCTGTGCCCCTCCTCTCCACGAAAGAGAAAGAAACGGCAGATCAACTGGTCTAAAAGGGGGGTCTATTTAAAGGCTAGAGTATACAAATGAGTTTCAAGATGGGACTTAAATGCTTCTACTGGGGTCGCATCTCTAACGGGAGGGCATTCCAGAGTACTGGAGCCCCAATAGAAAACGCTCTATAGCCCGCAGACTTTTTGGGGGCTCTGGGAATCACTAATAAGCCGGAGTTCTTTGTTTCTTGCCGGGACATATGGTACAATACAATCAGCAAGATAGGATGGAGCTAGACCGTGTAGTATTTTATACGTATGTAGTAAATCCTTAAAGTCACCTCTTAAGTGCACAGGAAGCCAGTGCAGATGAGCCAGTATAGGTATATATATATATGTATATAAAGATATATACAGTATAGGCGTAATATGATCAAACGTTCTTGTTCTTGTCAAAAGTCTAGCAGCCGCATTTTGTACCATGATCTTCGTGATGAGGTGGATCAGTGAGGAGAGGCAGTTTTTCACCAAAGCAGTAGGGAGGGGATCTAAAAAACAGGTGGGTGGCTTGGATTGACGGATAAGTGCAGTGATGTCCAACTGAGAAGGCAGTGAAAAACTAGAAAATGAATGGATAAGGGAGGCAGGGGGGGGGCTAGTTTGCCTTTCCCTGACCTAAAGGAATAGCTTTTGTTTTTTTTAAATAACTTTTTATTAAACAAAACATGCATATCACAAATACGGCACCCTAGACTTCTGCATCCTGTTTTGAAACGGTTCCATGGCTGTTTTTATCATTATCAGAAAGGTTGTAATTAACGTTGATAACTGGGATGGCCCCTATAGTCCTGCAAAAAAGAAGGAAAAAAAACATTTCGTTGATGAACATTGATGAACTACAAAAAAGAAAAGACTGAAAAGAAGACATGGATTAAAGAGAAACTGCAATTTTTGGGGGTATTTTGCTTATCGTTTATTGCAAATAAAACCTAAAATATGACTATTTAGTTTACGAAAAAAGACAAAATTGGCATGCACCTGAACAAATTGGAAAATCACAGAAACACATTCATTTTAACAGAGTTGACACAAGTCACTGTAGATCAGTGACGTGCGGTGAGGTTGATGGCTGGTGAGGCACTGACTTCATCACAGTCAGATTTACAAACATATGAACCCTAAAGAGTATCTTATTCACCATTTGATTGGCAGCAGTTAACGGGTTATGTTTAAAAGCTCATACCAGCATTCTTCCCTGCTTGGCACTCAGCATCAAGGCTTGGAATTGGGGGTTATTAAATCACCAACAATTATTCCCGGGCGCGGCGCCGCTGCTGCCCACTGCTCCCCTCACCTCCCAGGGGGTGATCAAGGGGATGGGTCAAATGCAGAGGACAAATTTCATTACACCGAGTGTGTGTGTGACAATCATTGGTACTTTAACTTAACTTTAACTTTACACATACAAACTGTTTACTTATAAATGAAGTCCATGCGCTGCTGTTGTGCTGGAAGAATGCACCCCCTGACGGGAGTGTTATATCAACTAAAGCCCTCACTTAAACTTTCCACGTGCAAGATTGAATCTATTTAAAAAAGTGTAACCGAGGGTTTATAAATGTCGCCTATACTGTATGAAACTACAAAATAACAAACACGGAGGCTCCAGTTTACACGAGGACCACTTTATTTACGTTCTTTCAAAAACCTCCGCAACGTGACATCACTTCCGCTCTTAGCGCCTTCAAAATAAGAGCTCAAGGCATATACTGTATAACAGCGCATAACAGGAACTTAACATCACAAAGAGGAAAGCCCATAAAAATAGGTTACAAAAGTTATTTAATAAGAAGCCAAAAAGTGCAAAAACAATAATGTTCGTGTTGGAGGAGTTGTGCATTAGGTGCACCTGCAGTCTGCAGGTGTACCTAATGTTGTGGCCCTGCAGTCATTCACAACTCCTCCAACACGAACATTATTGTTTTTGCACTTTTTGGCTTCTTATGAAATAACTTTTTTAAATAGATTCAATCTTGCACGTGGAAAGTTTAAGTGTGGGCTTTAGTTGATATAACACTCCCGTCAGGGGTTGCATTCTACGGCGGGGGTGCAGGAGGCGGGATTACTGCGATTCTCACACAATGCGTCTTTTGCAGCCGTTTTATGATTGCTCAGCACAAGAAATACGTTACACACATACAGTTGTTGACAAAATACACTGTACATTATATACCTCAGCTAACTAAACTATGGAAATGTATAATATAATTCATATAGCAATACGGTCTCACTGCACAGCAAACCAGCAGTTAGCCGAGTCCGGAATCCATGGTGAGGCACTGAGTGACGTGCCTCAACTGGCTGCTGTTCACCGCACCAGCTCTTCTCAGTATTTGACCGGCAAATGTGAAAATTCAGCGATTTTAAATAAAAATAATCTAAAACTGGTGAAGTTAAATGGAAAATAACTTTATAGTATAATCACTCGATATATATAACAATTTAATACAATTTTTTTCATTTTCCTTTTTTTTTCTTTCCATGATGGCAGGTGAGGCCCCGCCTCACCTGCCTCGAGTGACTGCACGTCACTGCTGTAGATAAATTAAGTAAGGATCAGCGATCAAAATCTCTCCAAGTGCTGAAAACCAGAGGAACAAAGTTGGCTTTATAAAGCTCTGTAAGCGTACGTGTGACCTGGACACCCAAATATCTGAAACCTTGCGAGGCAATTTTAAATGGAAAATTGTTTAGAAGATGTTTCTTAGCAGCAGAATTATTAGGAACTATATCACTTATACCCAAGTTCAATTTGTAACCAGACACATGTCCAAAAGCTTGGAGAGTACTTAGAGGGGAGCTGCACCTTTTTTTCACAATCATTATGAAAGTGTCATGACGGGGGGGTCGGGTCACAGCTTGCTGCGAGGTTTGTTTCCCCGGGATGCAAACGGATCACCCCGGACAGGACTTGCAGGTAGGAACATATTTTGATCTTCTCAAGAAATCTTGGCAGGGCATGAGGTAAACAAACAGCATAAACTATGGCGTGGAACAAACACAAAACTGTGGCATGAAACAAACAGCATAAACTATGGCGTGGAACAAACACAAAACTGTGGCATGAAACAAACAGCATAGACTATGGCGTGGAACAAACACGAAACTGTGACATGAAACAATAGCATAAACTATGGCGTGGAACAAACACGAAACTGTGGCATGAAACAAACAGCATAAACTATGGCGTGGAACAAACATGAAACTGTGTTGCATGAAACAAACAGCATAAACTATGGCGTGGAACAAACACGAAACTGTGGCATGAAACAAACAGCATAAACTATGGCGTGGAACAAACACGAAACTGTGTTGCATGAAAGAAACAGCATAAACTATGGCGTGGAACAAACACGAAACTGTGGCATGAAACAAACAGCATAAACTATGGCGTGGAACAAACACAAAACTGTGGTATGAAACAAACAGCATAAACTATGGCATGGAACAAACACAAAACGGTGGCATGAAACAAACAGCATAAACTATGGCGTGGAACAAGCACGAAACTGTGACATGAAACAGCATAAACTATGGCTTGGAACAAACACAAAACTGTGGCATGAAACAAACAGCATAAACTATGGCGTGGAACAAACACAAAACTGTGGCATGAAACAAACAGCATAAACTATGGCGTGGAACAAACACGAAAGTGTGACTGTGTGTAAAAGTGGCACTGCTGGAGTGAAAGCTGGTTGCATCAGCTCTGCTCTTTTAATGTATTAAATGTCTTTTGTGTTATTTGATGTTTCCCTCTTACACACATGCTTATGTGTGCTTTGGCTATGAGGTTGGTTTTTCTCTTCCTTGGCCTCAGTCTGGACCCCCTCTCCAGGAACCCAGGCTAAGACTGATTTTTTTTTCTTCTTCATTATATGTCTGCTCCACATTTCCATGCAAATGTGCTCTAAATATCGTTACATTTGCCGGCAACCTCTGAAGGGAAAACAACCTCCCTTCCATACATTACACAAATGGGAGTGTGCTTTGTTGGTGTGTGTAGTTTTCACCTAGGAAAAAACAAAGTGGCCTCCAAGTGGCCGACCCAAACATTTTGTTTCTCAATGACCAACTTTGTTAGCGCCCTGAAAGACAAAGATGGGTACATCATTGAACAGAAGGTGAAATATTTCTGTGAAAAAAAAAAAATAAGTTACTCGTTAAGCAAGAGTAAAAGGTGTGAGATATACAGTAGGACAGACCTGGGCAATTATTTTGACACAGGGGCCACATTGATCGGTAAAAAAATAAATAAATAAATAAATATATATATATATATATATATATATATAATTTTTTTTTTTATAATTTTATTTTATTTTTTTTTTTTTTTTACCGATCAACGTGGCCCCTGAGTTAAAATAATTGCCCAGGTCTGTCCTACGATCCGGTGTGAAAAAATAAATAAATAAATAAATAAATAAATAAAATATATATATATATATATATATATATATATATATATATATATATATATATATATATATATATATATATATATATATATATTTTATATTTATTTTTTTAATTTTTATTTAATTTAATTTTTTTAATTTTTTTACCGATCAACGTGGCCCCTGAGTTAAAATAATTGCCCAGGTCTGTCCTACGATCCGATGTGAAAAAAATAAAATAATAATAAAATAAAATAAAATAAAAAAAATAAAATAAAATAAATTTAAAAAAAAATAAAAAAAATAATATATATATATATATATATATTTTTTTTTTTCACCGATCAATGTGGCCCCTGAAAAAAAAAAAAAAAAAAAAAAATATATATATATATATATATATATATATATATATTTTTTTTTTTATTTTTTGTTTTTGTTTTTTTTACCGATCAATGTGGCCCCTGAGTTAAAATAATTGCCCAGGTCTGTCCTACGATCCGGTGTGTGTTATATATATATATATATATATTTAAAAAATGTATACATATATATATTTATATATATATATATATATATATATATATATATATATATATATGCACCTGGGGATAAGTTGATTGGCAACACTAAATTGGCCCTAATGTGTGAATGTGAGTGTGAATGTTGTCTGTCTATCTGTGTTGGCCCTGTGATGAGGTGGCGACTTGTCCAGGGTGTACCCCGCTTTCCGCCCGATTGTAGCTGAGAGAGGCTCCAGCGACCCCCCCCCGCCCCCGCGACCCCAAAAGGGACAAGCGGTAGAAAATGGATGGATGGATGGATATATATATATATATATATATATATTTATTTTTTTTTTTTTTTAAATTTAATTTAATTTATTTATTTATTTTTATTTTTATTTTTATTGATTTATTGATTTATTGATTTTTTACCGATCAACGTGGCTCCTGAGTCAAAATAATTACCCAGGTTTGTCCTACTGTGTATTTCACACCTTTTATATATACATATATACACACACACATACCAATCATATAGTATACATGACATGATAACTGCAGGATATTTCCGTGTAACAGAGGAGTGACTGATGAATGTGTGAAAATATTTCCCGGTCTTATTCTTTTATTTCTGATTTTTAACATGACACTGAGTTTGTCTGTGTGTTTTTTTGACACAACATTGTAGCTGTAAAAAGTGTCCCAAATTCTGCTGTGTATGTGCCTAGTTCCCTTTTTTTAAGGAGCACTTTAAACACGTGTAGGTTGTTCAACTATAAATTCCTCAAATGCAGTAGACAAGTGTAAAAGCGAAACACACAATACAACCACTCACAATATGACTGATGAAAAGTTGAAAAATGAAAATGACAGACGACCTCAAAAAACTGAATAGAATTTTTCGCTGAATAAAATTTTTTACCTGGAAATCAATAATGTGAGTGAATGACTTGTTTGACATTAGTTTTGGAAATAAAAGTTTTGAAAGCTCTGACATTTGTGCACATTTCATGGACAAACTGGTATTTGCCTTGAAGCTTCACATTCAGCTCATTCTTGTGTGTCCACAGCAAACGCTACATCACAAAGCCAATCGGTGTCACTCGGCTCAGGGAAAGCTCCAAAAATGAGATAATCTCCTGTTTTAGATCCCACACACGTTGACATACTTCACCCAAAGTCAGTGGCGGGCTGTGAGTCTCCCACCTAGGCCTTCAGTGATGGGACTTCAATGATTACCTCTCAAAATACCATCATTGATGTCACCACATGACCATTGCTGGCGAAATACTACACAGGAACACATTTACGCACTACTGTGCATTGTAACACATCAACAGTGTACAAAACAGGTTATTCTCTGGCCAATTTAAAATTAATAAACCCGCATCAGCTTGTGTGGTGTTCGGCTCTGTAGGACCCGTTTTAATTTTTTATTAAAAAAAATGATGCAATTAATACATTTTTCAAACTGAGACTCACTGACTTTGGCTCATTTTCTGTGAAGAACATATATCAGAATACATATTTAATGACCACACACCATACACCCCCCCCCCCCCTACACATTTCTATTACATAGAAGATGTCCGGGTCCACTAATAGAAGTGTGGAAATTGATGTTCTGTGTACCACACACACACACACACACACACACACACACGCACACACACACACGCACACACACACACACACAGCAGGCCTAGACAGAAGGAGGACAGAGTGTAGGTACACAGAACATCAGAGGGTCAAATGTGCGAGAAAAAGAGAGCAGACAGTGTTGACAAACAATGTTGCAACCTTGTGTGGGAACCGCAGGTGCAGAAACACAAAAGAAGAAATCCCTGTGGGATGCAAAAACTGGCAGATAATTTTTTCCGTGCAACGTTCATATTGTTGTTACTCAGCCAGCGTTTGTGGGTCTGATGGACCCGTTGCATTTTGTGGCTTTTAATGCCTCACAATCAAACACTTTTATGTTAAAATACTGAACAGATGTTTATTGGGATGAATCACCCGAATTCGGCGGTCTCAAGGTTGGCAAGTACGGCGGCAGGTGAGTAGATTGCCCAGCTGGGGCCTGTTATCTCATCACCTGTCGCCCTTATTAGCAGCAGCCGTGACGAGACACGTGGCTGGAGTTGGGAGTTGGGAGCAGAGCGAGACGCATGCAGGAAAGCGGAGCGAGAGACACACACACACACAGAGCCAGGAAGCAGAGACACGCCGGACTGAGAAGTCCTAGAATATATATAGCTGAAAAGCAACCGAGACTTGTGTGTGGCAATAAAAG